>NC_142719.1:23532558-23835588 GCF_055471065.1 Atractosteus spatula
GGAGTCTGGCATTGTGTGGAATTCAGCAGGAGAGTTGCCTCATCATTCTTCCATAAGAAAGTTAGTCAACCCATGCCTGGTTGATAGAGATGGAAGATACTATCTTGGACATAGTCAATCAATCAAGTTTTATTTATCAATGCACGGACAGTACAGCATACAGCGGTGTTGTTGGCAATGAAATGCTTTGTCCGAGAGCTCATTAAGAGGGATAGAAGAGTAGAAGGACAGGAATTTATAGGGATTAGATTAACATTAGGATACAATAATTTACACAATTGTAATTTACAATACAATTTACAGATTGTGCGAAAGTAGCACAAGGATAGGAGGTATTTAGTGCTCTTCGTATGTGTCCTGAGAGTGCAAGTGACAGGAGGGCGCTGGTGAACCCTGTCAGTTCAAGGAGGTTGCCTATTTTCCAGTGGCCATTTAGGTTATTGCAGGCGTCTGCTGTGGTTGGCTGTTTAGCAGTCTTATAGGCTGGGGGAAGAAGCTGTTATGAAACCTGGTGGTCTTGGTCTGTATACTTCGGTATCATTTTCCGGATGGTAGTAGAGAGAACAAGTTGTGGTTAGGGTGACTGGAGTCCCTGAGGATAGACCTGGCCTTCTACAGAGTAGATATCCTCGTTATTTGGTAGCGCGCAGCTGGTAGTGTTTTGTGCTAGTTTCACCACCCTCTGGAGTACAGTACATTGTGCTCTCTGGCAGAGCAGTTACCATACCGAGCAGTGATGTAGCCGGTTAGGATGTGGTGCACCTGAAAAAATTTGTTAGGATGTGTGACGGCATGCCGAACTTCTTTAGTCTGTGGAGAAAGAATAGGCGCTGCCGTGCTGTCTTGGCTATGAGGTTGGTGTGGTGGGTACAGGTTAGATTGTCTGTGATGTTGACACCTAGGAATTTGAAACTGTTGACTCTCTCCACTGCGGACCCGCTGATGTGAATGGGTGCGTGGTCTGTTCCTGTAGTCCACGATCAACTCCTTAGTTTTGCTGGTGTTCAGAGAGAGGCTGTTGTCCTGACACCATGCTGTCAGTGTCTACCTCCTCCCTGTACGTGGACTCATCACCATTTGTGATCAAGCCGATGATCATTGTATAGTCTGCAAACTTGATGATTGAGTTTGTTTTGTTCCTGGCGACACAGTCGTGGGTGAATAGGGAGTACAGGAGAGGGCTGAGTACACAGCCCTGCAAGGGGCCGATGTTCAGAGTCAGGGTGGAGGATGTATTTGTGCCTACTCTCTCCACCTGCAGTCGGCATATCAGAAAGTCCAGGATCCAATTGCAGAGAGGGGAGCTTAGTCCAAGGTCTTGGAGCTTGGTGATAAGCCTTGAGGGTACGATGGTGTTGAATGCTTAGCTGTAATCAACAAACAATATTCTCACATACAGTATGTTTCTTTCTTGTCTTGGTGTGAGAGGGTAGTGTGTAGAGCAGTGGCAATGGCGTCCTCAGTTGATCTGTTTTGTCGGTATGCAAATTGCATTGGGTCTAAGGTGTCAGGCAGTAAGGAGGTGATGTATCCTTTGATCAGCTGCTTGAAGCATTTCATGATGGATGTGAGTGCAATGCAGCGGAAGTCATTTAGGAAGTTGACTCTGGTTTTCTTGGGGATCGGGACGATGGTGGTTTTCTTGAAGCAAGAGGGCACTCTGAGTGAGGGAGAGATTAAATATGTATGTGAAGATGTCCACTAGTTGGTCTGCGCAGGCCTTCTGGACACGACCAGGGATAGCGTCGGGGCCAGGAGCCTTGCGTGGATTAGTCTTTTTAAAGACTTCGTACACATCAGCTCTGGAGACAGACAGTGGGTGTTCCCCCTGGTGAGTGTCCTGGTCGTCATGATAGTGTGATTCCAGTTTTACCCTGTAGTTATATTTGTTTTTTTTTCATAGCTTTTCTGAGATCGGATCTGGATTTTCTGTACATGTCCTTATCTCCAGAGTTTAAGGCAGGTGTTCTAGCTCTGAGTTTAGCTCTTACTTCGCCATTTACCCACAGTTTTTGATTTGGGTATGTGCGAACAGTAATCATGGGGACCACATCTTCTATGCATGATATAACTAGTAGCATAGTCTTCTTACAGATTAATGTCGTTCCCG
Source organism: Atractosteus spatula (assembly GCF_055471065.1). Lineage (NCBI taxonomy): Eukaryota > Metazoa > Chordata > Actinopteri > Semionotiformes > Lepisosteidae > Atractosteus > Atractosteus spatula. The sequence goes on from NC_142719.1 coordinate 23,534,669, forward strand.
GCAGTCAGTGGTGGCAAAGCAGTGACTTAGATTATTCTGACTGGTGCTGGTTGGTCCTTGTTGCAGACTACTCCTGCTTGAGTTTCTGCCTATAGGCAGGGAGTAGCAGGATGGAGGCGTGATCGGATTTGCCAAAAGGACGGGGGAGGGCTTTTTGCCATCCCGGAAGGGAGTGTAAACATTGTTCAACATGTTTGTTCCACGCGTCGGGCAGTTTATATGCTGATGCAGGTTTGGCACGATTTTCTTCAGGTTTGTGCTATTGAAGTCCCCCACTGTGATGAAGGCACCTTCAGGGTATGAGTTTTCATGTCTGCTTAGGTGTTCGTGTAGTTCCTCCAGAGGTCCTGTGGTGTTTGCCTGCGGTGGAATATACACCGCTGTGAGGACCACCAATGTAAATTCCCGCGGTAGATAGAACGGATGACATTTTATTGTCAGGTGTTCAAGGTGTGGAGAGCATGATGATGAAATAGTCTCCACAGCTGTACACCAGGAGTTATTAACCATGATGCACACCCCTCTGCCCCTGATCTTCCCCGAGTCTATTGTCCTGTCCTGACGATGAACAGAAAAACCTCTCGGGAGGATAGTAGTGTCCTGAATAGCTGAGTCAAACCAGTTTCGGTAAACACTAGCACATGGCAGTTTTTAATGTCCTTTTGGAAAGCAAGCCTTGCTCTCAGCTTGTCCAACTTGTTGTCAAGTGATTGAACATTAGCGAACAGTATGCTCAGAAGTGGAGGGTGATTGCTGCATTGTCTAACCAAGACACCTGCCTGCTTACCTCTCTTCCTGCGCCGTTGCCGCTTTCCTCCAGGAAAAGGTACAGATAAGACTCCATGATCTGTGGGTGGGGGCATTGTCATCCTGGAAAACACCTCTCTCGGCAGGAAAGAAATGCTGCAACATGGGATGAAGATTGTTCAGAACAACTGAGTAGCAATTAGCATGAAGGATTGAGGGAATGAACCCATACCAGGCCAGAAAAAAATTATACTGAAATCAAGGATGTGGAGCACTGTGTCCCTCATTTACCAAGGACTATCCATTTCCTTTGTGTCCACTACTTCTATGTATGTGCACTGAAAAAATTGTGAACAATGACTGTACTTGCACAAACAAAATTGAGATGTTGTGACCTACAGTATAATAAGTAAATTAAAGCTCTGCTTATATATTATTTATATAATTAATTATTATATTATCTTTTGTATGTATCTTTATGTATATTATATTTTCTTAAAGGCTTCTCGGAAATCCTGCTCTAACTATAAGCCTGGAAATGCATTTTTGAAATTCATTACATCTTGTAGAGGATAAATAATATATTCTAATCTATTCCTTTTTTCCATAGCTGACCAGAAGCAAATATTGAGAATATAGTTTGGGTAGAATCAAGATGATTAAAGTCCCTAAGCCTCTGTATGACATACTGTACGTGGTTCTTCATTTTATGTTTATACAGGTCAAGGTATCTTAAATCTAAGAAGGCCAGATGGAGTCAAATTTTCATTCAGGTTTTGCCCCACATTAATGCTATTAATAGTTTGTTTCTCTTTTATTCTGAGGCACAAAGAGGAGTACATTTCTAGTCATTGTCTGTCAACAATACAAATACATTTTTCCCTCTTCCTCATGTTTCCCTTACAGTTCAGGTATTTATTTTTCTTTCGCTTTTTTATTACATTTATATTTCTCACAGACAGAGCAGAACTCTGAAAAAAGGCAATTTTCAGCAGCTCTCTACAGTAGATATTCCTCTTCTAGAGTAACGGATAAATACAGGTGAGGAATAAAAATAGCACTTAGTCTCCCTATAACCAACCAGGAGACGCAATTAAAATTGACAAGATACTAGACATACGGTAAATGTATACTGTGTACTTCAACTGTACATATCTCTTTTTGCATAACATACAAATTCATGACTAAGGCTTGTAAACCTCCTATTATGGAATGTCAAGTTTGATCATTCAATTGGTATGTTTGGAGGCTGTACTAAATCATTTCTGGACTTAATCTAGGTATTCAAAGTCAGCAGTTTATAACATGGCAAGAAGTTACAGCCAAATGCAGTCTGTCAGTGACACACTTCACTCTGGTAGACCAAAGTAATGACACCTAGACAAGACTGAAACATCATCATACAGTTTAGCAGTGCAGATTAAAAGGGGAACTGCAGTCGCAAATCTGGGTTATTAAATCTTGGTAACAAAATAAATTCATTGACAATATAGTGAGCTTTATGAACTTTTGTGAAAGTACTGTAAGTCACCATGTTGTCACGAACCCCTGGTCTCACCACAGATGAGAGTGCGAGTTCAGTTAGACTTGACAGCAGTGGATCAATTCCTCTTTAGTGCCAAGTCAAGTTTTTGGGTAGACCAGCCTAATGTAGGCCAGGGAGTTTTGTGCAGTAAATGATTGTTCATTTTTTGTGTACAACAGATTAGTCAACCGGAAGGTGCTAGTGTGTCATCTAGGGAGGGAATTGGACAATTTCAGTGTGTGTGACCTCACTTGCTGCCCTTTCTGTGGGCTTATCCTCACCAGACAACACGCATCTAACACACATCCTTGTATTGCTCATGAAACAATGGCTTTCTTGAGCAATGAGAATGTGATGCTGTGGGTGATCTACCCTTCAGACTTGAAGGCATTGGCATAACATTTGGCATCTAGGGCTCATAGACAAGTGAATAGACAACAGCTTGTCTCTGCTCTACTAGAAGAATGCGACAGGACCCCAAGATAGTATTAGCAATGTACTATGAAGAATGTGGTGCCAAACTACAGGTGTATTTGTTCGATTGTTGGCATACATGCTACTCGCCTTTGAATTTCACAGCAGACCCTCTCTTGATCAACCTTGTTAATTAAAAACATTAATTCTCACAGTTTGCCTATATATTTTCTGTTCAATAAAATGTCAGTGCATGTGCTACAAACATGATTATCTTTTTTTCTGATAACTGTCTGCATTTGTTTTAGTTGTAATTGTTCAGTTTTTTTGATGCTCAGGATAATTATCTATGGCTATTCCAGGACACTGCTTATGTAGCTGTATCTCAGACACAACGGAAAACATATCTTATTTGTGAAATAAACTCCATGTTAAACCTTATTCTATGGGAGTTTAAGTTTTACATTTTTGGAAAAAAGGTATTTCTGCATGTACTGTACATAGACAATAATTGTAGTTTAATTTTTTGTAAGGTGGCACATCACAGTTTTCCCTCACTTATTTAATAAAATTGTGATGTCTTCCTCAGCTGGTAATTTAACTTTATGAACCCCTTTTCACAATGAGGAAGCTATGTGTATACCATTGTGTATACCATTACCATTACCATTGTGTCTACCATACACCATTGTGTATACTATTACCATACCATACCGTTACCATTACCATATTTTCTTGTTATACCCCCAGCACTTGGGTTTGGATGTTTCATTCCAGTTAAAGAGGAATTTAGAAAACAGTGTAACTGAAGAATACTGCTCAGATGCTTGGATTAACTGGAGTATTCATTTATTGCTTTCATAAAATGAGGAAGAAAAGGAGTTGCTCCTCTGATTGTCAAAATCCATTTTTTCACTTAATTGTGATGGAGTTATAAACAGTTTATTTTGTTTCTCTTTGGACACTTTAAGCAAACTGTAAGTAAAACTCTGGCCTTTAATATGCATTGCCAGTTTCAAGGGTTTCTATAGATGTTTGGCAAACCACATTGCATGCAGGCTGATACATCGATCTGAGCTAGTATAACTTAAATCTCTGAATGCTTTCAACTTGCTTTAAGAAGAAGAGTGATGGAGAAAAACATGCAGCAGACTGTGTCTCTGCACAGTGAAAAGGCGCTCTTACCTGTGCGTGTGATGGGGCAGGGTGTCCTGCGGGCTCTGGCGTCTCGTTGCGTTCTGGGGGGCCAGGCTACTGGCGCTGGGGAGAGGTGTTTTCCCAAGGAGCCCGAGCCGCGGGTGGTGCTGCTATTAATACTCCTGCCTCAGCTGCTGCCTACTGAAATGCGTGCAGAGGGAGCTAGCAATATTCCAGAATTACACAGCGCTGGGAAAGGCACTAGCTACCCTTCCTACTGTCTTGAGCTCATAAATCGTTCATGCTGGCCCCAATTACTGAGTGATGGAGGGAGTGCATGGCAGGTCTTTTCCTTTATAGCCAAGCCCTGTTTTTTCTTAAATGTTCTAGAAATTAGAGTTTACTGTGTAAGTTCAGGATATGTTCCAGAAGCACCGTGCAGCAGAGAGTCTCTCTCGGACAAATGGGAATATGCTTGGATACAGAGGGGAGGGCTTTCAGTGGCCCTGCATGGCAAATCAATCCCATCATGTTTCTTAATTAAATGAAGAGACCAAAGTCATTTTTTCTCTCTCTTATGTGACCTTATAAAGCCATCTGTGTTTATTTACACCTGCTTTGTTTCAATAGTGAGTTACTTACAACACAAATGGCAGTGATCTCAATGTCCAATTCCCATAGATGGAGAGTCAGATTGTCCTCTGCTGGTCAGTCTACTTCTATTGCAATAAAAGAACCTTCATGGCAGAGTCTGCCACCTGCTCTTAAAGAGGCACAAAAAATATTTTATAGTGTTTCTATTGTACGGGAGCTGCAGACATCTTTACTATGTACACTGTGAAGCCACTTTCAGAGACTATTTTGCATGGAATGTTAGAAATAACAAATCATTATATACTGGAAATGTTCTGAATGACAGGCCAGCTTATAATTAACATTTTGTGAACATTTGTGTCCTGTGCTTTTTGTGATGAAATAACCAAAAACTATACTTGTGGACTTCTGTAATGGAATTAATTAGAAGAAAAAGGGAGCACAGACCCCCCTGGGCCTTGCAGTGAAGCTCTCTTTTTGTTGGTTGTTTGTGTAAAGTGGAGACCTACTTATTAATCAGCTCTAAAAATCTTCGGCATTATCACCTGACACTACAGGGATGCAAAGAACCAAGGACTAAATAAATATGCGGACAATTAATTCAAACCTCAACCTGAGTTCCACTGTGGCCTAAAAAGAGAGTTACGAATATGGGAAGAGGAGTTTCAGGGCAGGAGATAGGAGGAGGGGTCAGTTAGTTGGAGCGAAACTGGCGTTTATATATAGCTGTATGTCTGTGCTGTCCGTTTTGCTGTCCTATCAGGTTACATCTTCACAGAGAGTATCATTCAGCCAGCAAGAAAAAGAGTAATGTGTCCTCCTTTTCCTCTCTCTTCTCTTTCAGTCAAAACTCTTCTTTTCCTTCAACTCCAGTGTTTTTTGTTTTGGATTAACCAGCACTAAAACCCTCCTATCTGGCTTTTTTAAAGTATTGAAAGACTAGGCTTCATTTATCATTTCCAACAGTACCCCCAGCGCTTGTGGAGACTAAAGGCTGCTTTTCTTTTCTGAAATTGTAACCGATGGGGATATTTAGCGTTAAATAAAGCAAGGGATTCATTTCAGAAGTGCTGTGCGGTGGCTTCATTCCTCAGTGCAGACCTTGTTTCAGACGACGCAGATCCCCTCGAAGCTGTGGGAATCATGGATATGAACTCGCTGGCGTTGGAGGCTAGCCTGGTACCTAAGAAGGCTGCCAACGGGGCTCCACCAGCCCTGCCTATCAAACGACCACCCAAGCCTGCCAAAAAGACTAAAAAAGCTGTTGTTTTCTTTGAGGTGGAGATCTTGGATGCCAAGACAAAGGAGAAGCTATGCTTCCTGGACAAGGTAAGAGCAATTTCCTGGCATGCTTTAATTTCACACTGTAAACAGGTTGAACAAACTCAGTGACCACAAGCACCTAATTGCTTGTGTTGAGAAGGAGAACTGTTTGCATTTTAAGTTTGTAGTTTAATGTATTACTGGTAAATCTCTTTAATAAATGCTAGCTTTTCTACCAAGTGGGTAATTTGTTGTAAGTTTTTATTGATAACAGACTTGCCTTTTTTTACTTGCTGGCAAACTGAACTTGACCCTTTAACTTCAAAAATTATTCTGTGAGACTAGGTTGCTAGATGTCAGTGTGATCCTACAGAAAAGCTGCATGGAATGAAACATTGTTTCTGTGTGCTGACAGTCCTTTAAGACAGTTTCTCTGTTTAAATACTAAAAGAGGCAAAAGAGATTGGAGGCATCTTGTAAACTAAGTAAATATATTAACTTCATGTACTGTACTGGTAATGATGTTCCGGTTTAACTCCTTGATTCTCCTTGATAGATTCTCTTTGTTAAGCAGAATATATCTTGTTTTTAGAGAATGTGCAGATTGTTGAGCCTGAGAACTGCAGATACACCCATCATCCTTTGTGTAATGAAAAACTTCCTCATTTATATCCGAGATTCTTCCTGTCTCAGATCCCTGCTTTGTTAATTTGTGAATTAGTCCTCTAGATTAACACTGTCAGTGTCATTCAGGGTCTTCAGTACTTGTCTGTTTTCCTTATAATCTTCTTTATTCAAGACTGAAGACATTTAGTTTGTCTATGTGTTTGACTTACCTTCATACCAGGAATAAATCTTGTGATCTGTGAGCCCTTCCTAGACTCCGGATCACTGGTTTCAGAGTCTGTAGTATATTGCACCATGCGCTAACCATAATAGCAGTCTCTTGTCAGCTGTAAAATACTTGTTTCCATTTTTTTATTTTTTTAATCCCCCGAATTTCTGGACCTACTCCTGTGTGTACAGTATGTCAGCAGTGGACATTCAATAAAGATGAGCGCCCTTGAAATCCCATAGCAAATCTGGTCCATAGACCTCCAGGCAAACCTGATTGCTCCCACAAGTTTTGAACTACACTGCAACATTTTCAGAAACTTACCCCAAAACCTTTTCACTGGGACAAAAAATAAATTTGTTACCTTTTAAATCCATGTAATTAATTTTAATTAACTTTCTGAATCAAAGTGGGGAAAAAAATGTGTTTCCAATCCCATCCATTTTCTTAAAACTACTTTCAGTTCAGGGTCACGGGGGAGCTGGAGCATAGGCTGGCAAACAGCAGGCATAAGGCAGAGTACACTATGGGTGGGACACCAGTCCATCACAGGGCAGACACAGATATGCACACACTTACATATAGAGCTTATTTTTCCAGAAGCCAGTTAACCTACCAGTGTGTTTTTTGACTGTGAGAGGAAACCAGAGCACCCGAAGGAAATGAACATGCGAACATGGGGAGTACATACAAACTCCAAGCAGATAATCATCATTCTCCACCAAAAAACGAGGCGTGGTTATTCTCATTCATAAGAATCTCCCATTTACAGTCAACTCAACTTATGTGGATAATGAAGGTAGAGTGGTAATAGTTAAAGGATAACTATATGGGGAAGAAGTGGTGATAGGATGTATATATGCCCCTAATGAACAAGATGAACAATTCTTTATTGATGTGTTTGGACAACTCACTATTATGGATTGTAACAATATTATCCTTGCAGGAGACTTTAATTTTTCCTTCTGTCCTAGGTTAGATAAGATTCCATCTGCTAATGTACCATCATCTAAAATCTCCAAGGAAGTGACAGATTTATGCAGCAAAATAGATGTTATTGATATATGGAGATTCTTCAACCCAACTGCTAGGGGTTTCACATTTTACTCCTCACCACATCAAACAGCTTCTCGTATTTACCACGTCCTGCTATCTAGCGCTATGGCCCATCTAGTAACAGATATACTGTAGGTATTGATCCAATTACAATATCAGATCATGCTGCTTTGACAATGAGTATGTCCTCTCCACGACCAGTGGAGTGCTCTCTTGTATGGAGACTAAATCCATTTAATCTGCTGGATGATGAATTCAGAAAGTTCCTCAATGAACAAACAAAGCTATACAGTATTTACAGTGCAATGACATTGAAGAAACCGATCCTAGGGCCGTATGGGAGGCTTATAAAGCTTACATGAGAGGTATGACAATTTCTTATACCAGTAAAAAGAAAAAGGAATGAATCTCTTTGCAATTAGCACTTGAGAAAAAAAAATCAAAATTGGAAGAAGAGTTTTACACTGCTAAATCTGAGAAAATTCTAATTGAAATTAAAGAAGCTGGGAGATTGGCAAGGATGGCACCATCCAAAAATTTCATTTCTGCCATTAAAGATGAGAATGGCCAGCAAACACTGGAAAATAAGAAAATAAATGGCATCTTTAATAATTTGTTTGAGAAGCTATATAGCTCAGAAACAGATGAAAAACTGCTTCAGGAGAGCACTTTTTTAAAAGGCATAGACATTCCTCAAGTCAGTGATACACAGAAGGAACTTCTAAATAAACCTATCTCCAGTAAAGAGATTAAAACAGCTATCATATCACTACAGTCAGGAAAGACACCAGGATGGCTACCCTGTAGAATTTTTTTAAATAACGAAGGATCAAATCTGTAACATTTATCTCAAGGCCATACATAAATCAATTAAAGAATCTTCCCTACCAGAATCTATGAATATTGCCAACATAACAGTCATTCACAAAAAAAGGAAAGATCCTGAACTATGTAGCTCATATAGACCCATAAGTTTACTAAATGTTGATATAAAAGTGATAGCTAAAATACTGGCAACACGCTTAGAGAGAATAATGACTAGCATTATTGACCCAGACCAGACAGGGTTTATTAAAGGAAGAAACTCATTTAATAATACCAGGAGATTGTTTAACATAATCCACCATCTTGACCAGCTACAGGTTTCAAGCCCCCTTGTGTCGATAGATGCTGAGAAAGCCTTTGATAGAGTGGAGTGGGAATATACAGTCTGTTTGATGTTATGAGGGGATTTAATCTAGATGAAGACTTTATCAAATGGACTAAGTTATTATATAGTGCACCTAAAGCCATAATACAAACTTACCCATTCCAGCTGCCCTTGTCACCCTTGCTATTCGCTATAGCAATTGAGCCATTGGCTATATATATAAGATGTAATCCAAACATCAAGGTGGTCCAACTGGGGGGGAGACATCACAAAATTGTATGCTGTATGCTGATGATGTTATAATGACAGTAACAGACCCTGTTCACTCCCTACCTGAAATTATTACTGGTATAAAAATGTTCTCAACCATATCAGGCTATAAGGTCAATTTCAGTAAATCTGAGATTATGCCTTTAGGGAACATGGGAAAAGGAGAACCCGCCTATATTAAACCATTTCACTGGAATCCTAAGGGTATCACATACCTTGGGATTCAGGTGACCCCCAAAATCTCACATCTATATTCTGTAAATATAAGACCTCTCCTGATACACTTAAAGAACAACATGAACCGGTGGACAAATTTACCAATATCTTTCCTGGGCAGAATTAATCTTGTAAAGATGATAATATTACCTAAATTTCTCTATCCTCTATCTATGATATTCGCTCCCATGACTAAAGCTGACATAAAGGATCTGAGTAAAGCAATATCAACATTTGTATGGACAGGAAAAAAACCAAAAATAAAATATAAGACTTTGCAGTTACCCAAGGATTACAGTGGATGTGCATTGCCAAATCTGAAATACTATACCTTGGCAATACAAGCAAGCAAGCAGTGGATTCATGCACCACCAGACTCCACCTGGGTGGATATGGAGGCTGAACACGGTAAACCAACCTCTCTTGTAAACCTCTTAGGCAGGAAAATGACTAATGTACCCCCGCTAGCTAAAAAGAACCCTTTAATAATAAATGTACTGAGAACATTGAGCAAGGTAACTAAATTCTTTAGTTATTATTCCTCTCTTTATATGCTACAGTATCTTCACTTGTGGGTAACCCGGACCTACCTCCTGAAAAGACATGCTCCCACTTTACTAATTGGCAAACAGCAGGTATACATAGAATTTTTGACTTATTTGAAGGGGGTGTATTTAAATCATTTGAGCGTCTTCAAGCACAATATAATATACCAACAAGAGACTTCTTTAAATATCTTCAGATCAGGCATTATGTGAGTACCAAGAATGGTGGTCTTGATTTATTCAGCAGCTCGCACACACTAGAAAAAATCTTTCTAAAGAATGGGAACTCAAAGAAATTTCTATCCAAGTTTTACACTTTCTTGTCTAGACTTCCAAAAATCTTTACAGACAACCTGGAGCCAGGAACTGAGGTGCTATATAGATGATAACACTTGGAAAACTATTCTTTCATTGCCTTCAACAATCTCCGTCTGTAACTGGTATAAAGAAATGCAGTACAGTTTGTTACATAGAGCATATATATCTCCACAGATCTATAGCAAATGTAGCACAGGCACATCACCTAACTGCCCTAAATGTAAAACCCAGGTTGGAACACTGTTTCACTGTCTGTGGGAATGTACATATGTCCAGAGGTTCTGGTGGGAGGTATGTAAAAAAATATCTTTGATCTTTGTAATACAGTTAGATCCTCATCCTCTCACGTGCATCTTGGGAGTCTTCCCTGTTCAGCTGCTGAACCATAGGGAAGTAGTCCAGCCTGTTCTGATGCTGGCAAGAAAGGCAATCATGATCAGGTGGGTGGGTGACGAGCCTCCCTCTCTAGTCCTCTGGGAATTACTAATAAGAGACTTAATCTCTTTGGAAAAGTTAAGATTCATCCTAAAAGATGAGCTGGACTGTTTTAAAGATTTGTGGGATAAGCCTTTGAGAGCATTAGGTTTGAAAGGGGAGCCCAGTATATACTCCTAAACCATTAAAGCCACTAAGCCTTTAAATGGGAAACTCTGATATAGCTGCGACTGTACCTGTTTTTGTTTATTTTTTTTCTTCTTTCCTCTTTCACTCTTATTTTTTTCCTTAATTCCATTCTTCATTTATTTTTCTTATATTCATTGTTATTCTCTTAAATGTAAAAGTGTAAAAATTGATGTCTCTGCTGTGATATTTAATAAACAGAATTGAAAAAAAAAACTCCAGACAGATAGCACCCCAGGTCTGGAATTAAAACCAAGGCCCCAGCACTGGGATGAGGCAGTGCTATTCACTTTGACACTGTGCACCCCTGTTTTCAAATTAATTTCAATTTTTTTATTTTAATTTGTTTAAATTAATTTGTTTTCATGTATTACTTTGTAGTTTGTTCATCAGTATCAGAAACATACCTGTTTTTCTTGTAATTAGTCACTTTCAGGAATATTTTTATTATATCAGGTCCCCTACACACACAAATATGGTGTCCTGTGATCATAGTAGAGGTGTATCCTACATAGACTGCTTCTCTTCTTCTACATCAAGCTTCTCTTCCATGACTTGATTGGAATTCTTCAGTTCTGATCAATGAGGGCTGCAGTTCAGGTCTTTTAAAATTTCTGTAGACCTTGGAAAACCATTGAGTGGGTTCAGTTGAAATTTAAGTGGGTAGTTTAGATTTAAGCATGATTTCTGGGGCTCCCAGTCAGCTCTACATCTAAAACCCCTCAGTTAGCATGTTGAGCTTTACAGTTGTTGCTGGTTCTGGACTGAGCTATGTTAATCAAGTTTTAAATGTTTTAAAAGTAACTATATAAAGCAAAATTTAATCTATTCTCACTTGTGATGTTCTGTGATCTTATATACCTCAAGCATATCCAGAATTAAATTTGAGACTAATTTGAAATCTCACCCATGTCTGATTACTCTTGTATTTGTGGACCAACCATAAATAAAAACAGTGCTTTGTAGTTTCCTTTCCCACAACACAACAAAAATGAGAATTACATTACAAACATAAACTTGCAAGGAGTTAACCTTTGTTCCTCAGAAGCACTTGTAAACAAGCAGTGTAATTTGGTGCGAGTTCAGACCAGAGCAGAGGTGCCCTTGGTGAGATATGAGAGGAAGTTCACACAGGGCCCTCTCGGCACTGGGCCTGCCGGCACCAGGCCTAACTGCAAGTTCTGGCCGCTCAGATTCTCCAGTGCATGCAAGCAAAGACAAGACAAGCACATCCACAAGGTGAGAGGCAGCTGCCAAGGGCTCTCTGGCTGTTCCATAACAGCAGCATCATATTTACTGAGAAAAGCACAAGTGAGGAATCTTTGCCAATTGTAACTAAATTCTAAACCACGAAAATGATCACCGTTTGCCTTTAAGCTGTCTGAAGGACATACTGACGTTTCTAGCTTGTTTTATGGATGCAGGTAACTAAAGTACAATAAATGAAGTTGATAAACTGCAGAGAATATATTCATTTTAATGGAAATTTTAACATCAGCCTTAGTTTAGTGACATACAGTATGTTGTGCTAATCCAGTCCAAGGTAATATTTCTTATTTCAGTGAAGTGCAATTTAGTAGCTGAAGTATTAGGAACCTTCCAACCACATCACATGTTGGACCTCTCAGTTGAAAGAGCATGATACATCATCCTATTCTACATTTTACATTTGTGTAGTCTATCACACTTAGGCTCATTGTCCAAAACTTTGGTTTGTTATTAAAAAAAATTAAAACTCAGTAGAGTTCCAACACTATTACCCTCAGAACCTATTGGTGTACTTATTATTTTGATAGGGCAGCCATGTTTTGAAAAATGTTGGAACATTGAAGTCAAAATGACTATTTGTGCTTTACACTCAAGCAATTTGGATTTTAAATGAAAGGATGAATAAGAAATAATAAGTTATTTCTGTGCTTATATGTTGTACTGTTTTAGAATTAAAGCATCTTTTTGGTGTTTCAAGCATAAGTATTGGGACAGTTGGCTGCCAGCTGTTTCTAATAGGTCAGATGTTTCTTGTTGCGTTGACTGTGGGCACATAAAAGACCTGTAAATGTTTGATGTTGGATTAAGCCTTTGCTCTTCCCTTTGGTGTCTGCCTTTGGAGTCAGAAGGCCTAAACTAAAATGTATACTGTAGAACTATAAAAAAATCAAGCAGTTTGGATGCTGAAAGAAAATAAAAAGTAGTAGGAAAGTATCACATTTTATTGCTTACAGAAGACTTCAACAGCAGAATTATAAAGACTACACTGCTCGATGCAAACTCCTCATCAGTACTGAAAGTAGGCCAAATTACTAAAAACTACAGAGATGAATCAGTAGAGTTCTGGAACAAAGTGTTATGGGCAAAGATAATCCTCTACCTCAATGATGACAAGGTGAAAATGTGGAGAGAAAAATGAACTGCAGATCCAAAGCATAACACTTCATCTGTGAAATGTGGTGGAAGTAGTGTCATGTTTTGGGAATGTGTGTTTGCCTCTGGGACTGGCTCACTCATCTTTATTGATGATGTAACTAATGATTGTAGCAGCAAAATGACTTCAGAACTGTACATCTTGTCTTTCTTTGTACAAGAAAATACCTCCAAACGTATTGTCCATCACTTCATCTTGCAGCAAGATAGTGACTCAAAACACATTGCCAACGCAACCAAGAAGTTCATCGGGAGGAAAAAGACTTAGACTGGCCAAGTCTATCTCCTGATTTAAATCCATTTGAGCTTGTATTTCACGTCCTGAAAAGAAGACTGAAGTTAGAAACCCCCAAAACAAACATCAACTGAAAGTAGCTGCGGCAAAGAGCAAACCAAGATTTTGGTGATGTCCGTGGATTGCAGGCTTGATGCAGTTATATAATGTAAAGAATTTACTAAGTTTTATATTACTTTAAGTTAATTTGTCTCAGTTCTTAAGCTTGCCTGAAATTTGAGGATGGAACACAAAAAGTTGTATTATTGTAAGTAATTACAGTATATATGTGCAGAAATACACAGAAATAAAAGGTGACATTCCATACCTTTGCCTCATTTTCATCTTAAATTTGAATTGCTTGAGTATACAGCAAAAATGGCACTTTTGATGACACTGTACCTGTACCAGTATACTGTATACAGTGGTGCTAGAAAGTTTGTGAACCCTTTAGAGTTTTCTGAATTTCTGCATATATTTGACCTAAAATGTGATCAGATCTTCATCTAAGTTGTAAAAATAAATAAAGAGAACCCAATAAAACAAATAACACGCAAAAGGATATACTTTTTCATTCATTTATTGGTCAATATGATCCAACATTAAATGTCTTTGTTGGAAAAAGTAAGTGAACCTCTAGGATTATCAGTTCAGTTAAGGGGATAATTAGAGTAAGGTGTGTCAATCAATGGGATGACAATCAGGTGTGAGTTTGGGTGGCCCTGCCCTATTTAAAAAACATAAACCTGAGTCTTCACTACCAAAGTCTGGTCTTCATCACACAGGTTTATGAACACATGTCTGAGGACCTCAGAAAAAGAGTTGTCGATGCTCATCAGGCTGCAAAAGGTTACAAAACGATTTCTAAAGACTTTGGGCTTCACGATTCCACTGTCAGGCAGATAGTGTACAAATGGAGAAAATTCAACACCATTGTTACTCTCTCCTGGAGTGGTCGTCCAACAAAAATCACTCCAAGAGGAAGGCGTATAATATTCCGGGAGATCACAAGAACCCCTGGGTAACGTCTAAGGATCTGCAGGCCTCTCTTGCACTGGCTAATGTCAGTGTTCATGAGTCCACCATCAGGCAAACACTGAACAAGAATACTGTGCATGGGAGGATAGCAAGGAGGAAGCCACTACTCTCCAAGAAGAACATTGCTGCCCATTTAAAGTTTGCTAAAGACCACCTGGATGAGCCAGAAGCTACTGGAAAAATGTTCGGTGAGTCAAAAATATAACTATTTGCCTTAAATGAGAAACGTTACGTTTGGCGAAAACCAAACACTGCATTCCAACATAAATACCTCATCCCAACTGTGAAACTATCATGGTTTGGGGCTGTTTTGCTGCCAGGACCAGGATGGACCAGGAATGTGTACCAGCAAATTCTACAGGAGAATGTCAGGGCATCCGTCTGTGAACTGAAGCTCAACAGAAGGTGGGTCTTGCAGCAAGACAACGACCCTAAACACATGAGTCAGTCTACCAAAGAATGGTTGAAGCAGAAAAAATTTTGCGTTTTGGAATGTCTGAGTCGAAGTCTCGGCTCCTGTCTCCCAGCCCTGGTGAAAAGTGTTTCTGTTTGTTTCTCTGTCTGTCCGGGTCTTCCTTCTTTTCATTTAATCCAATAGAATTGTTGTGGCCAGACCTGAAGCAGGGAGTTCATGCAAGAAAGCCAACCAACATCACCGAGTTGAAGCAGTTCTGTAAGAATGAATGGGCCAAAATTCCTCCAAGCTGATATGCGGGACTGATCAACAGTTACCGTCAATGTTTGGTTGAAGTCATTGCTGCTTAAGGGGGTCACACCAGTTACTGAAAGCATAGGTTCACATACTTTTTCTGACAAAGACATTTAATGTTGGATCATTTTGATCAATAAATGAATTTAAAAAGTATATCCTTTTGTGTGTTATTTGTTTTATTGGGTTCTCTTTATTTTATGACTTAGATGAAGATCTGATCATATTTTAGGTCACATTAATGCAGAAATTCAGAAAATTCTAAAGGGTTCATAAACTTTCTAGCACCACTGTACAGTAGGTAGTAGATAGTGTATATATATACTGTATAATATAGGCTATTGTTGTGTCTCTGAGTTTTGCTGGAAAAAAGTAAGGTTTTAAACAGTAATAATCTGGGCTGTCTGACACATTATT
Source organism: Atractosteus spatula (assembly GCF_055471065.1). NCBI lineage: Eukaryota > Metazoa > Chordata > Actinopteri > Semionotiformes > Lepisosteidae > Atractosteus > Atractosteus spatula. Next base: position 23,550,219 of record NC_142719.1, read on the forward strand.
ACTGTTTCCCTGTCATACACTGAAATGAGCAACAATCATCACTGCTCTGTCACTGCATCTTAGCCTTGTACTTGGCCAGGTACCACAAATTGAGAAGCATAGTAAACATAAAAAAACATCTCAGTACTGCAGGCATACTTGTTTATGTTGCTTTAATAGGACTGTGCTGTACATTTCAGAAATTGTAGTTGGTACATAATGAGATATGCAAATGTTTAATTTCTCCAAAAAAGCATATAGTTAAGAGTCACATGAATTATTTGTTCTCTGGAACAGCTTTGATGAAAAGAGTAATAATTCATTTACACTTAATTAATAATTGCTTGCACTTATATAGCGCTTTTCTGGATGCTCCACTCAAAGCACTTTATACTTGTAAGCCTGTGTGGGAAGCTTCTTCTGGCACTGTTTGGGTGGTCATCAGTGTTACAGAATGCCAAAGCATCAAAGAACAATTCTCTTGGAGGTAATCATCATGTTGGCTAAATACATTGTTAACAAGAGAGCTGAATGATAAATAGAACACAATCATATCCTACTTTCACGGTTGCCTGTGTTCTAGTGCATGAGCTTTGTGGATATTATCTATACATTCTGTAGTCTAAAGGAGAATGGTACTAATCAAAATTTCTTGCCAACTTGTTTCTGCAGAGGCTCCACCATATATACAGTATGTGTACCATACTCTAGGCCCGTGGTTCTAAAACTATGGTACGGAGTGCCCCCAGGTGGTACGCCACATGACCCTGGAAATTTGTTGTGTGCGCTGAAAAATTGGGATGGGTTTTCATATATTCTGTTTTAATAAAATGAGTTTATGTGTGAAATACGCAGCCTATGTGCTATGATACAGTGCGCTAATACTTGAGTGGACACAAGAGTTACTATGTAATTCTATACCATTCTAAAGGAATGCATGCTACGAATGTAACTGGCCAATTGTATTTAAAAAAGTTATCTCCAGCAAATAGGGAGGTAGGAGAATGTGCGTGATTTTGGAACAATGCCAATGTTGTGAGCACAGGAAAGTGTGATAGGTAACAGAAAAATATTTAAGGACTGTTCTAGGTTAATTTGAGAAAAATACAGAGCATCTCTGTGTTTCGCTCCCATGCGCATGAAATAAAAACTTCTTTTAACTTCTGAGATGAACTCCTGAAACGTAAATGGGGAAAAATGCAAGCTTGCGGATTTCTAAAGCAGGTAAGCCCCACACTATTTGTGAAGAACTTGTGTGGAGAAAAAGCTGCTAAACAGCTCGACTTGCTGCCCCTTTCATTCACTCATAGAATTATTGATATAGCAGATGATGTCAAAAGTACGCTGATAGAGCGCGTTAAGATGAGCGGATGCTTTTCACTGCAATTAGATGAGTCTAGATGTCGCTGATTTGGCCAAATTACTAATTTACGTAAGATACGAGTTTGAGGGTATGTCCCATGAGGATTTTCTGTTCTGTAAGCCACTACCAACAGGAACTACAGGAGAGCACATATTTCAGTTTCTGAATGAATGAATCGAAGAGAATGGTATCGACTGGATAAAATGCGTTGGAGTTTGTACCGACGGTGCTAGAGTGATGACACGCCGACACAGCGGTGTAGTTGCACAAATCAGAGGTTGCTCCAGATATGAAGTGGACGCACTGCAGCATCCACCGCAAGGCCTTGGCAGTCAAGAAAATGCCTGAGGATTTAAAATCTGTTAGACTCTGCTGTGAATTGTATTAAGGCTCGACCAATTAATTCACATCTGCTTTGCTCAACTAAACAGGCTCACCCCTCTCACTGAAACGGTGCTTTTTTATTGTTGTTCCTGTTCTCATTCTGTAAAGTGCTTTGAGAAACCGCCTTTAAAGGCGTTATATCAAATAATGTTTATTATTATATTTATTATATGAGTGTGTGCGCGCGCGCTCATGTTGGTCATTGAGATTTTCTGTGGTTCCTATGAGAAGATGACTTGTAGGTGGTACTTGGATGCCTTGGTTTGATCAGGGGTGGTACTTGGTCCAAAAAGTTTGAGAACCACTGCTCTAAGCTATACTGTTCTACTTTTTTTTTTACTGTTTCATTCAGAGTAATGTGTCAGTAGCCTTGCAGGTGCCGAAGCACGTGCATACTTTGCCACTGTCTAATGCAAACATCTTATCTTTGCAGGTGGAGCCCAATGCCACAATTGGGGAAATAAAGGGGATGTTTCATAAATCCCGTAAGTACTGGGCGATAGGGGATGCAAGGACAACCTTTTACCCAGACCTATAGATTGACATTTAGGACTTCTGAGCATCAGTGCTTTGTGATGGGAAGAATTTAGTTCCTTCCCATCCTGGTCTTTTCCTCTATCCCAGAATATCTTCCAGCTGCTCTTGAGAGGTCCCAGACTGTCAGCTTCATCAGCACAGAAAGTTTGATCCAAAGCTCCATGACTAGACATGAAAAATTGCCAAATGTTTTTAAGTCCAAAAACACTCCCACACTTTCCAGTTGTGTACTCTGGCCCACGTTTCATTGTTGAGCTTAAAGTGGTCCCTTGGGTTGGTTTGTTAATGCCTTTTGGCATTTCAGATATTTGAAGCACATTTTCATGTAATCCAGTCTGTGTAAAACAAAATAAAAAAGTGTATGACATTGCTTTTAAGACCAAGAATTTATGCTGGTGGTTCTTTTGAATTCAGCAGCGTCCTTTTCAATGAGATTGCAAAAAGAGTGGAATTTTTTAAAAGGTTTTATGAGTGTAGTGTATAATTTCAACAATGTTACCCTTGCTTTAAAATCTACACTTTTCACTGCATCTACAAAGTCCTGTCCTGACAGAGAAAAGATGGCCAATAAGTCCTTTCAATACTTGGAAATTTAACAACACTCATTTCTGACCATAAATGAGATTTAGCTGTAACAGTGACAAAACAAACGCTATATTATTTACCTTACCAGTAATATAACATTTTAAAGCTTACGTAATGTTGTGTTCTTTGCTGGGGCTAATATTCAGCTTCACTTTCTTTCAGATCCTCAGTGGTATCCTGCTCGACAGTCCATCAGACTCGACCCAAGTATGTCTTTTTCTTCTGCTTTAATTGTTGCCCGGAAATGAATGTCACATAGCATCTGTGAAATGGCTTTTTTATTTTATTTGCCCATTTCATACAATATTTTAACCTGTCCAAACTGTTCTTGCATTTTTTAAAATTATCCTCATGTTGATCAAAGTGACATTGTTCCAAAATAAGCATGAATGAGGCTAAAAGAAACATGATGGAAATCGAAACTTCATTCTGTTTGGTATAGACTGACATCTATTCTGAAATCGCTGTATAGGACAATGCCATTCTTTTTCTGCCTCATTCCCCAACAAATGATCATCAAGGATGTACAAAACATGCCACAGATCAATTAGCAGGGTCCAACGGATGTATTTTTTGTAAGGTCCTGTGCTTTTGCTATGGAGGCACAAAGCTGTTCATCTCTGCCATCCATAATAGCTGTTATTGATTTCTCATACTGTATCTCTTAACTTGAATGTGAGGAAAAGTCCTGCAGTTGGTGTTACTTTAGCAGGTGTGAGCGCCTTTCTGTTTACCACCCTGCATGACCAAAGCCCAGGACTGGAACTGACGAATAGTTAAATAACTTGCAGGCAGGTTTCTCCAGTTGGTGTAACTAATGGGTAATAAAAAAGACCATTTGAATAATTTGAAATGAATTATTTGGTCCAAAGCCAAGTTTATTCTCTATTGTGAATTGTTCAACATTCAGGCTGAAGATCTGTCAAGTGAGACACAGGAAAGGAAATTAAAAATTCTTTTCATCATTGTTTTAGGAAATAAAGTTGGATTTTTTTGGAAATGGATATAAATGGCACAAATTAACACATTTTATTTGGACAAAAAAGCCTTCAAATTACACTATGATATTATAGCTGTGGTCGTGGTCATCATCACCGTTATCATTTTATGCAGACTGTCAAGACTTTTCAAAGTGCGGTAGACCATCTTTAAAACAAAACCGCTGTTCAAAAGATCAAAAGATTAGTACATCAGAAAAATTATAATGAAAAGTACATTTAAAGCTGGGTTTGTTTCTTTATAGTATTGGTAGATTTTTTTTCTCTTAACAAAACACCTTATAAAGTTAATTGTTTCAGATGATTTTTAAAACCTACTGAATAGTATCTAAAAGCAAGATCACCTTGCAATCTGTGTTTCATTCCTGTAATTAACCTGCAGGACAGTAAAGGGGTTAAGGAACCAATAATTCAGAAAAAGAGATATAACTCTATGGAAACAATAAATAAAAACACATTTACTTCAAAATTAGCTGTAGTACTCACTGGAAGTAAGTGTAGCAACATAAGCCAGGAGTGATATGGTAGCATGCTATTCTCTTCCTCCTTTGTCTCTCTGCAGAAGGCAAGTCTCTAAAAGATGAAGATATTTTGCAGAATCTTCCAGTGGGGACCACTGCCACTCTTTACTTCAGGGACCTGGGAGCCCAGATCAGCTGGGTCACTGTAAGTGCTATCTGCAGATGTTGGAAGAGATTTAAGGGCAATATTTAAGATTAATCTTTTAATCCCACCTGACAACCACAAATGACAAATGGAGGCCTTCTCTTTGCCAGAAGACTACTTGCAGTACCTCTGCCCCATTGAAACCCATCCTGAAACACTGGGTTTGTTATTGTATTCGGATAACAACGATAACAATAGTGGTATGTGTTCAGAATTTGTGATGAAGCCTAGTGCCAGCCTGTACGTTTTATAAAGCATTTTATTTTTCACAGTATTTTAACCACCTACAAACCTGCTTGAAATGTATAGAGACTTGGATTTCTGTGTCTGAGTTATTTGAGAGTTTGGCAGACCTTTTGATGTAATATATCTTTGTTTCAGGTCAATCATTATTGTTTAAATGGGATCATGTTTATCTGGAGGCCTCCAGTTTGTGAAACACTCCCAGTTGTATTGAATATTACAGGGGTCTTACATGAACTATGCCAGATCTAAATTTGACTTCAATATAGGTCACTTTGGCCTGGGGGGATTAAAGGTTATATAAATACACAGAGCGGTTATGTGATTACATATCCAGATAGCATATTTATAATGTATATATATTTTCTCATGTAATACTGTGTTTCTGAGCAGAAAAAAACATAATTCATTATTTAATGGACACCCTTTCAACCCATTGGTCCCTTAAACTGGGAGTTTACTGTATTTATATACAGATTGCCATATAAACCAAAAGTTTGCTTACAGAATGTCTTTCCTGGCTTTTAGCTTTCTTTTTTGGATGCCAATGTGATCCCAAGCAGATAACTGGAACTTGTCATAGGAGTGGCTGAACTTGCCCTTTAAAGAAAAAGAAATCCTTAGAATTCCCTCCACCCCTCCGTCTGTCTAGAAACTTAAAGAGGTTAACAGAAAAACCAGTTGTTTCAGTACAGAGTGCTTGAAAACCATATAGTAGAGACTTTTCCATATAGCAGAGACTTTTCCCCTTAACTTGTAAAGCAATTGAGTAAGAGAATTAGGAATGGCACCAAACTAAAGATTTGGGATTATATTTAACCTTTTTACCTAATGTCAAGGTTTTAGAATATAATTACATATTCTGTTTGTACAATATTTTTCTCATTTCATTTTGAATACAGCCTGGCCAGGCTCCCTGTTGTGCATTCAAGCACCTTGGACAGCATTTCTTTTTTGTACGGTAATGAGGTGGCTGTTGTCAATTGCTTACCATTTTTAAGATGAAAGCCTGATGTTGTTTCTCTACAAAAAAAAACCTTAGTATAATTTAAAGTTAATTTAAATTTTTTCAAAGTTTTTCAAAATTTTTAAGTTTTTCAAAATCTGGGATATTTTTAGTAATGGCATATCCCCATTATACAGTAGATCCAGTCTTTTACAGCTTTCCATGGTTTTCCACAACTCCCACTCCTTCCAGTTGGGAGACCGGAGCCTAGAACACTATTGGTCCCAACCCTCAAGCCAAATTTCTAAAATATTGGTGATTCTATACTAGGCTGCTGTTAACTAAAATTATTTGAAATTCAAAATTTTCAACCAAAGAGGGAAATGTTTCTGACAGTGTATGGTAAGGTTTTCATAAGATCTTTAGAGAGAGGTTGGCACAAATTGCTTAATGGTGGCAGTGTCTCTTTCCTTTTCTAGGTGTTCCTGACTGAGTACACTGGACCTCTTCTCATCTACCTGCTGTTTTACTTCAGGGTCCCCTTCATCTACCCACCCAAATATGACTTCACCACAAGCAAGCATTGGGTTGTACAGTAAGCAGGAGCTTTGACTCTATTTTTTGCACAGGTCAGATTTCACCTCTCTGAAGTCACCCTCCTTGAGAGGTTGCCAGAGGAGGGACGTTGCTTTTGTAATGCTGACTAGGGGATTGTTGAATAAATTTGATTGGCCATTCTAAGTGCGTCACCAGTTCGATTTCATAGAACGCTCTCAGACAGGCAACAGTGCAGTATGTCCTTTGAAATCTGCAAATGTCAGGGGTGTGTACTAGTGTTGAATTCATCACAAATCTTCTGGATTCAGATGCTGATGCTACTAGTTCTAGGACAGTGTTTATAGTGGAGTATTAAAGAAAATAGTATTTAGGTATCAAATTTAGGACCCCTAAAATACAAACGGGTCCTGTGGAAGGGCCTAGCAGTTAAAGGATCCATGTTAGTAAATTTTATCGAGAGGCCAGAATACATTGCAAGTTCACAAATACAAGATGTTAATGTTCTTCCTTGGTATTAATTCCTCATGCTCCTGTTACTGAGCCCAAGCTTTGATCTTCAGACTGAACTTTGGCTCAGTTCAAATTCTTTCTTTTGATGGCAAGGGAGTTGAAAGTGCAAAATGTATTTTGTTTATATTTTTTCTTCTGAATTTTGACATTTCTAGTACAGGTCATTTTAGTTTCTCTAGTTTTACTCTGCTCGAGTTTTAGAATAAGTGTGTACAATTCTGCATGTAATTAACAGACTGATCTTTGCTCCATCCCTCAGCCTGGCCTGCATGTGTCACTCTTTCCACTATGTGAAAAGGCTCTTGGAGACGCTGTTCGTTCACCGGTTCTCTCATGGCACCATGCCACTAAGGAACATCTTCAAGGTAGGAAGGAGCCACGGGACACTTTCAAAACTTTGCCTGCTTCACAGGCTTTGTATGCATTTACCATTACACAATCATATGCTGCTACAGTGTTGTAATAAAACAGTGAAACTGCTGTACATCTGTAGAAGAGCACAATGGAAGAGTAGATCGTTTGAGGAAGACATTAGTAAAATGTTGGATTCCAAACTGCTTGGATTCTGGAGGTAATTATTTCAGGGCCCTCTCTGGCTTACTCTGATCCTCTAAGGATAAAGCGTTGGCTTAAAATGGGTGAATGGATGATTAAAATAATACAATACCTTGATTCTAACACTTTTTGTCACAGAACTGTACGTACTATTGGGGCTTTGCAGCATGGATGGCATACTACATCAATCACCCTTTCTACACGCCTCCAAGTAAGTACTGTATCTGTTCTGTGCACAGACAGGCCTGTTCTTACTGTTCAATTGCTGTGCCTTTCAGATGGCTGCCAGAGAGAAGAAAAACATCAAATATTTTAACCTGTGACTGTACTAGTTGATACAGTGCCTTGCAAATATATATTTACTCTCCTGTGAAGTTCCCCATTTTGAAGGCTTCTGAGTGTCAATCATGACACTTTCAAATCAGACTTTGTTTGAAAACAATCTATTCCATCATGCCAAAAAGTGTTAAAGCTATGTACTGTACATGCCATATTTAAAGTATAATGGAAGATTCTAAATTGCTTAATTATTTAACCCCTTTGTAACTGGAATCTTAAGTCCATTCAAGTGGAAAATAATAGTTTGAAAGTTCACAAAAGTAGTGTAATAGCCTGTTTGTAATTTAACTTGACTTCAGAGTAAATGCATCTCTGTTAAGTTTTCTCAGGTATAGAATTTGTTCTAAACTTGCATAGAAATACAAAAGATTATAAATGTGACCAAGGATATTAAATCTTATGATGCAGATGTGGCAGAAGGCTTTATATGAAGGCCTGGCTACTCAGTTTTGAAGTACAGCCTGATCTAAGCAGTGTCTGTGGATTTTTTTGTACTCCTTTTCTGATCTGTGCCTTTCTGAGACGATATCCCTGAGTATTTTTTCTTGGTTTCTTCTTGGTTTTCATTGTTGAATCCATGCTTGAAATTCACTACCTGACTGAGGAACCTTACTAAGAGAGATATATTTATTCTGAAATCATGTGACCCATTATTATTGAACACAGAGGCCATCCGACTAATTGTGAGAATACTTAAGCAATTGATTTTTCTTGGAAGTTTATACTGACATTTAAGGTCATTTCACACATTAAACTGTTTAGCTTGAGCATTCGAGTTTTGATTAAAAATATTCACTATATTCACCATATATGTGACTTTTAATTCAGCAAAACAGGACATGTTTGGAAATGGTTGCTGAGTGGTCCAGCTACTCATTTGGTCCTGGTATTGAGCCCTATAGACAATTGTTTGTTCAAGTCTTGGCTGTGTCAGTGGTACTCATATGATTGGCTTATTCCATCTCAATCTGCAGCTCTCGGCCAGTGTGAAAACATGTGCTTCCAAGTGCAAAGTGTACACAAACTTTCTTCCCTCTCTGTCGGTCCAATGATTGTATGGTGAGATTATTTAACAATTTAGAATTTCAAACTGAGATAGTAAAAAAAATAAATAAATAAATATTCTGTATTTCTCCTTGCCTGTGCTAAGTGGCTGGGTTGGTGATTAGTTGGCAATTTCTGTGACGAGTTACTAAATTGATTTTTATTTTTGTTTACAGTTTATGGAGAACAGCAAGTGAAGATTGCTCTAATTATTTTCCTGGTATGTTTTTTTAAGACCTGGCTTGTGAATAATCTAGTTTAGATGTACTGCAGAGGATTACTACAGACAGAGGATTCCAAAGTCCTTATTTTAGTACTTTATGGTCATATTGAAGAGACCTGACTACCTGAAATGAGCTCCCATACATTCAATGGTCATCCCCTTTTGGAAGCTAAATATAAAACATTTTACTCTTTATTTTTCTCAGTTAATAGTGCATGTCAAGACATGGATATAAAAAGCCTATACACCCTTATTGAAATTGCAGGTTTTTGTGATATAAAGCCAGAAATCAAGATAAATCATGTCAGATATTTTTTCATCTTTAATGTGACCTTGCAACCAACAAAACTCAAGAGAAAAACAAATAGATAATTATTAGGGAAAAAAACTACAACACCCTGGTTGCATAAGTGTGGCCCCCCCCGCCCAACTAATACTTTGGGGAAGCACCTTTTGCATTTATTACAGCAGTAAGTCTTTCTGAATAAGTCTCTGTCAACTTTGCACACCTGGACCTTGCAATTTTATCCCACTCTTCCTTGCAAAAAAGTTCAAGCTCCTTCAAATTGCCAGGGGATCTCTTGTGCGCAGCCCTCTTTAGGTCATTCCACAGGTTTTTTATGGGATTGAGGTCTGACCTCTGACTGGGCTATTCCAAGACTTTGATCTTCCTTTTCTGAAGCCATTCCTTGGTAGACTTAGATGTGTGCTTTGGGTCATTACCATGTTGGAAGGTGAAATTCCTCTTCATCTTCAGCTTTTCTGACAGAGGCCAGCAAGTTTTGTGCCAAAATATCTTGATATTTGGAGCTACTGTAGTCATTATCCCATCTATCTTGACTAGAGCCCCTGTCCCAGCTGAAGAGAAGCAGCCCCAAAGCATGATGCTTCCACCACCATGCTTCACACTAGATATGGTGTTCTTTGGATGATGAGCTGTGTTATCTTTGCACCAAACATATCTTTTAGAATTAAGGCCAAAAAGTTCACCCTTTGTCTCATCAGACCATAAGACATTTTCCCACATGTTTTAGGGTGATTGTTTTGCAAAATTTAGACAGGTTTGGATGTTCTTTTTTGTGAGAAATGGCTTCCGTCTAGCCACCCTACCCCATAGCCCAGACGTGTGCAGAATACCGGAGATTATTGTCACATGCAAGGAGTGACCAATACCTGCCAGAAATTCCTGCAGCTCCTTTAATGTTGCTGTAGGCCTCTTGGTAGCCTCCCTGATAAGTTTTCTCCTTGTTCTGTCATCAACTTTGGACGGTTGTCCTGATCTTGTCAATGTCCTTGTGGTGCCACATGGTACATCCAATGCCTTTGATATTCTTTTAAACCCCTCTCCTGATCGGTACCTTTCAACAATAAGATCCTGTAAATGTTTTGTCAGCTCCTTGCAGACCATGGCTATCCCAGTACGATGCAACCATGAAAGTTTCAAGGAAATCATACAGGAACAACTGATTTTTATTTGGTGTTAATCAGAATCACTTTCATTAATGGCAGGTGTATGCTACTTACCTTTGAACATGATTTTGTGTGATTGTTTTATAATAATAATAATACACTTTATTTTATATAGGGCCTTTAAAAGTGGCTTCTCAAAGCGCTTTACAGAATGACAAAAACAATAAATTGAATTTTGGACATACTGCAGTTTGTTCAAAGTAGATTAAGATACCCCAGTGAGTAGAGCATTACAGTATGCAATTCGAGAGAACACAAATGTGTTGATCAGCTTTTCAGCCACAGTTAGTGATAGCATAGGGCGTAGTCTAGCGATATTTCGGAGGTGAAAAAAGGATGTTTTGACAATATGCTGCACATGAGGGTTGAATGTTAAGCCAGAATCGAATATCACCCCAAGGTTTTTCAATTTAGACTGAAGCTCAAGTAAAGAACCATCTACAGATAGGGTTACAGGACTGGCTTTACGAAGTTGATGGGGGGTGCCAATAAGCATGACTTCAGTCTTGTCACAGTTAAGATTAAGGAAATTTTGAGTCATCCAAGTTTTTATGTCAGAGATGCAATTATATACTGTAGAATAGAGACAGCCACATCAGTGTCAAGTTTGGTATGGATGTACAGTATATTTGAGTATCATCAGTGTAGAAATGATAGCTGAGGCCATGTGATCTTAAAAGCTGACCAAGCGGAAACATGAAAATACTGAAGAGCAAGGGGCACGGTATTGAGCCCTGAGGAACACCAGACTTAACGACCAATTTCAGACCTATACCCATTAAGAGAGACAAAGTGACAGCGATCAGTGAGGTAAGACTTGAACCAGTTGAGAGCAGTGTCAGAAACTTCAAACACAGTATCAAGACGATAAAGTAAGATGTCATGGTCAACAGTGTCAAAAGCAGCACTGAGATCAAGAAGGATGAGTATAGAAAGAGAACCAGAATCAGTAGCTATTAGAAAATCGTTAGGTTAGGTTAACTGCGAACACAGCTACAGCCCCCATTATAAAAGGGTGTGTACAGTTATGCAACCAGGGTGTTGTAGGTTTTTTAATTTCAGTTGTTTTTCCTAATAATTATTTGTTTTTCTCTTGAATTTTGTTGGTTGCAAGATCACATTAAAGATGGAAAAATGTCTGACATGATTTATCTTGATTTCTGGCTTTACATCACAAAAACCTGCCATTTCACTAAGGGTGTGTAGACTTTTTATATCCACTTTCTCCGGGGAAAAGAATGCAAGGAGCACAAAGTAAAAGATTTCTTTGAATTGAATTGAACACAATTTATGGATCAAATCACAGTTTTATCTCTTATTGTCAGATGTCACATCATTGTTTTGTACCTTCTTGCTCTTAGGTGAATCATATTATTAATGCACAGAGTGGTTTAAAGTAATGTGTGCAGACGAGAATAAGGAGAGTTATAAATCAAGTCAAGTTTCACAGTGGTGTTTTCATCATTTATCTTTGTAGGTATTTCATGTTCCAAGGGGTAATTGCAAACTTATGTAATGCCTTAATCTTTAAATGAGAACAGAAGAGTTTGCTGTATAACAGCAGTGAATATTACATTTTCATGTAATATTCATAAAAGCACTTTTTAGGGGTCCCTTTCAAATACCTTCCCTGTGTTAACATCAATACTTCATTGTGGAATACAACTTTGTATTTTTTTCCTCTACAGTTCTGTCAGATCGGAAACTTCTCTATTCATATTGCGCTAAGAAACCTTCGGCCACCAGGTAAGCGTTGAAGAGACTTATTAAACTGACATGGGTTAAGAGAGCTGGAGATCGTACAGCCTGGATGTGTATGTTACGACCCAAGTGTCTAGGGGTAAAGGGGTGTAACATTTAGGATAATTTTTGGATACAGGTGGGTTCTGGTGAGGGACTAGGAAGCGTGCCAACAAGGGTTGGTGCAAAAGTGATTATTTTAAGGTGAATAAGTGAGTGGTACGTAATAGGACACAATAACACACAGTGAAAAGGAACTAGAGTGGTGCCAAAGAAAAGAAAACAACAAACAGAATGGAACTGGCTAAGAAAGTGAGGGAAGCTGACCTAACCACAAAAGAAAACCCAAAACTTCAGCGTCTTCAAACGCCCTAGCTAACCTTCACTGACTACCCAAAACCATACAAGACAAAAAAGGCACTCACCCGTACTAAACTAGTGTGACTAATACAAAAATCAACTACGTGTGCAAAATGTACCCAACAACCTACACTAACCCTATACACAAAAGTTCGCACAAATACACAAATGAACTACGAATACCAATAAGGGAAACCAAGAGTAGAAACAAGTAACAGGGTACAAAAGAACACGGAGGTTGATACAGTACATCTGGGCAAGGTAAAGGCTAATGAAGGAAAACACAAAAACAAACGAAAGTACAAAGAGGCGAACACAAACCAACAAAACAACAAAGCCGAAGCTGTATGAAAACACACACACATGAAGCGAAACGAAGCTGAAGCAAAACCAAAAGCGAAACGAAACCAAAGCTAAGCCGAGCGGGACCGAAGACAAACGAATTCAGAAAACCTCCAACTTATATACTAAATAAGCTGCACTCTGATTGGCTGAGAAGCTGATTTATGATGACGTCACAGGGAAACAATTATGGAATGATGGACCAATGGAGGAGGGAGAACAATCAAGGTCAGGAAGTGTGGAAGATAGTAACAAAACACACATGGACCACACACTGGGATGTAACAGTGTACAATCTGGAGTCTCTTAACTGGTGCTGAACAAATGTTTGCACTCTGTTTCAAATTCTATGCTTCCTTTACAATTATGTAGAAAATTGATTCCTGTGATCTTTTTATTTTAAACATAAAAGTGAAGTCTCCAGAGCAAAGAGAGATGGCCTTTCAAGCAGGCTAGCTTTCTTGAGTGATTAAGGGGATTGACTTAAAATTAAAGACACATTTTCTTTAAATGCCATTTGCTAAATGTTACAAAATTGTAAGTTGCTGGTGGCTTCTTGTTTTCTTAACAGATTTCAGCTAACTTTAGCTAGCTTTTCCTAACAAATTGCGACAGGGGTTCCTAATATTTTGGCCAGTCTTTGTGCAGGTGCACTACTTGTTTTACAGTTGTTTTCCCATTGGATGTCCACTGGTGTGAGACACTCCTGTCTGTATAAAATGTATCTCTTTAGTGAGTTGATTTCATTGAGCTTCTTTTCAGTGAAGACAATTATAACTAATCTCCGCCCTATTTAAACGTCATATGTAATATATCAACACAACGTGAAGTGCAAGCCCATGTTTGCCCTCTAGCAGGCATGTGACTGGATGACTGCACTTTTCAGGCATCCAGTCAGAACTGTATTTGGTTATTTTTACAAGGCTGATGGGTGCAGGCCAAATAGCTTTGTTTAATTTGTCAAGATCTTGAGTAAAAAGGCATCGTTCTGAGGTCTGTTGGGGGAAAAAAATACTGTAATTCATTTGACGAATTCTCAGTTCCCTAATGCTAACTTCAAGAATTAAGAACCATTAATTATCAAATGAAGACTAAATAATTTACTTGCTTTATTTTCTGTTTTTGAAGTAAAAGAAAAGGCTAATTTATTGTGCCTTCAGAAAGCACCAATACTTTTTTCAAGCAAACATTTTACGCCATTGATATATTTATGAAGAGAAGTGGCAATCAGTTTTTCGGGCAGCAAAGGTGAGAGCAACATAAGATTATTGTACTTGCCAGCACCAGAGAAAGGGAAGTTCTCTTATGGCTGACAGTCATCCTGAATATTAAACCAACAGCATTTCAACCTCAGTGTAAAGGTTCACAGTACAGAAGTTCACACAGCTTATATAAAGTTCTGTTACACTAGCAGTGGCTAGGGAAGAGCTTGCAGTGGAAATGATTGTTGTTTGAGAACATTTTCAAGGAGAGAAAGATGGGAATGTGTTAAGAAATGGATACAGAGAATTAAGCAGAAGATGAAGTGTGCTAGGCTCAGGGTATTTTGGTTATACTAAATATGATAAGAACTCACAAACACTACTAGTGTTGTGGCTTAGGTCTACTAATATACAAGGTCATGTTGCTGTGAAGCAGCCACTTTTTTTCTAAACCATCTTCAGCAACTAGAAGCATTTTGTACTAAACTAATATAAAATTGTAACCACTCCAATGCCATTGTAAACATGTTGAAGCAGTATTAAATGTATGCTTAATAGAGAAAGCAGCCTTGATGCTCTGTGAGTAGTATAAATAACAGTCGGATTGCATAAATTTTGTATGTGTAATAGCATGCATGGCTTACGTGCATTTTTCTGAACATTGGTTTCTTTGAAAGATCAGTTTTGTATAATGCACAGTGTTGTTGTCCAACAGCATTTTTAAGGGCAGTGTTGAAGGTCGGACTCGGAACACGTGTGTATGGTTTGATGGGGAGTGAGAATTTAACATTGGATTAATTTTTCATCGCCTCTGCTTTTCCATAATTGCCAGAAGATCTCTCATCTGTTGACACCATCTGTGATAATTGCTGTCGTGGGTCTACCTTGGCTTAAGTACTTAAAGTACACTTTGTAATTCAGATTACTGGCTTTTGCATCGTGCTTGTCTCTTTTATGTTCTTTGTCATACTTTGTCACTGTCACAGCCTCCTTTGTTTTGCCTCTTACTCAGTTCAATTCACTTTTATTAGTAAGGCTTAAAATTAAAAATAGTAAATATTTCCTTAGAATTTATTCATTCATCACCACAAAGCCTCTAATCTTAGTAGCACAGAGTGCAAAGCTGGACTGAGCACAAATAATACTTGCACATCTTTTTACAATCAAAGTTTTTATTGCAAACTCACAAGCTCAAACAAAATGTTTAAACACAAAATTACTTATTTGTCAGCAGATATCTTAAAGAAAGTAAAAAAGCTGAGATATCCTGCTTTCATAAGTATTCAGAATCCTGTGCTCTGGTAGTTTACAGAAGTTAAATAAATTGCACTAACATGGATATAATTGCCTTACCATTGGCCTCTGACTGTCTGCCATTGAAGTGATTATTGCATTAACTAGATAAAATCTCCAGTCTATTTAGGGATCATTGGTGAGGCAGTGAATTTTAAGAAAAGGTAGAAAAAAGACTAAAGAACATTGTAACAAAAATGCATACATAAGAAAAAAGTCCAAAACATTCAAAGTTTTTGGATATCCCAGTTAGCGCTGTTAGTTCAGTCAAGAAGTGGAAACTGCATCACGCTACCCAGACACTGCCTAGGAAAGGCCATTCCTGAAAAGTCAGCATCCTCACAAGAAGGAGACCTGTGAGGAAAGCCACTGAAAGGCTAACAATGAACCTGAAAGAGTGGCTGAGAGTGGAGTGAAGGTGCATCAGTCAACTATATCCAGAGCTCTAACACTGGCCTGCATAGGAGAGTGGCAGGGAAGAAGCCCTAACTCAAAAAGAACTCTTAAAGCCCATTTGGAGTTTGCCAGACCGCTTGAGAGTGATCCAGCTATGTAGGAAAAAGAAAAGCAAAAGATAATGCAATGCTTTTGAATAAATTATCAAGTCAAGCAAATATGCTTAAGTAATGTGGGGGCGAATATGGAGCTTGCCATGGATTTGAAAGATTCACAGGTGACCACTGCAAACATGCAGAGACTCCACCCTGATAAACACTGGTGGTCAGAATTGAACTCGGGACCTTGAATCTGTAAAGCAGCAGTGGTATGCCTCATAAAGCCATTGTGTGGCCTAGCAGTTTTTCAAGAGCAATGTATGCCATCAGTATTTTCTAGATTATCAAACAATCATGTTGTCAATTATCAGATGATCATTTAACATTAACCAAAAGTTGATATGATTTTAGACTGGCCTCTTTCTCTGTCCCCTAGGCTCCAAGACCCGGAAGATTCCCTACCCCACAAAGAATCCCTTCACATGGCTCTTCTTGCTGGTCTCTTGTCCCAATTATACCTACGAGGTGAGTCTCCCTGTTTCTGGACCACGAAGAGCAGTGGTTGCTGGAACATTTGTTAGTTTTTAACTTTAGAAATTGCTTTTCTTGAGTTGGTCTTTTTTGGATCTTTCATACTTTAATGTGAATGCTACAGAAACAAAGAAAAAAATATGTAACACACCCTTCCCTATAAATGAAACGTGATCTGGATTTGGGACTGAATAATTGAACTATTTAGTGAGTAATGTCAAGTAACACTTGTTGATTGTTATTTATGTCAAAGAAGGATGGGAGGCAGAATACAATATAAAGCAGCCAGTTTGTGAAAATTCCTGACTTATTCATTATTCACAAGAACCTAAGAAAAGTTACAAATGTAAGGAGGCTATTCAAACCATCTCGCTCATGTGATTATTGAATTTTTCACTCAAGAAGGTGGTAAGGCAATTAGCTACCAGCAAAGTCATATCAGTTACAACAATAAGGCTGGGTAGCTTGTTCCACACTTCTAAAAACCCTTTGCATATGTGCTGTTATAAAGCTGGGATGTGTGCATAAACAAATTTCTATGGTTTTAGTAGAACTGATCATATTTCATATAGCAAATTATATACCTGTTCTGTAAATAAAATATATCAAAGCAAAAAGCACTTTTCCTCTGTAGAGTAATGAGGCTAATGCTGAATCCACGTCGCTGCTATTTAGAATGATTTTTTGACCATTTAATAAGGCCTTTTGAATTATTTTCTGTTAGTTTCTTGAAAGCAGATACTTTGAAGGAGATGAAAACAGTTCTCTCTCATCCTAACGTTAATCCCACATCAGCAGGGTCCGCTTGTCGGCGCCTCCATTTGGTGGTTTGAACCAAATCTTTGAGCTGACGTTACCATTAAATGCAACCGAGAATACTCCAACCAGCGCATCGCTCCACCTGCCATCGGAGTGGAGTGGGGTGGGGGGGGAGGAGAACAAAATAATGTAGCCAATTCATAGAAGGGGATTATTAGGAGGCATGGGAAATTTGGCCAGGACGCCGGGGTTACACCCCTACTCTTTTCGAGAAACACCCTGGGATTTTTAATGACCACAGAGAGCCAGGACCTCGGTTTTACGTCTCATCTGAAAGACAGTTTACAGTATAGTGTCCCCGTCACTATACTGGGGCATTAGGACCCACATGGACTGCAGGGTGAGCACCCCCTGCTGGCCCCACTAATACCTCTTCCAGAAGCAACCTTAGTTTTTCCCAGGAGGTCTCCCATCCAGGTACTGACCGGGCTCACACCTGCTTAGCTTCAGTGGGTTGCCAATTGCAGGGTGACATGGCTGCTGGCTCCGAAGGAGATGAAAACAGTTAAAATGATTTAATTAAATTTTTATGAGCTCAGTTGAGTACATATATTAAACATAATTCACATTTGTACTGTGCAAAACTGGCACACTGTTGCACCCTGCTGGTGTCATGGCTGGGTGTTTGATCACCTGTACTTATGTTACAGTTATTTTCAGTGTTAAATTCAAAAACTGAAAGTGCAATTTGTTATAATGAGTACTAATATTTTTCAGCTCATCTTAAACAATTTGTTTTTGAGATGTAATTGAAGAAATAGAGGCCAGAGAGAATGGAGCATTTTCTAGTGTTGCAATTTACTCTTTTACTAATACAAAGAAGAAACTATTTAAACAAAGGATATTTACAAGAAACTTTATTTATAATTAGTAATGCAGAACATAAGAAAAAGTAAAGATCTCTATTATAATAGAAGATATTCTGAAAACCTAATCTATTTTTAATGAGAGTGATTTCAGTCCCAAAGTTTCCACTTTCCCAGTGGGCACACTGGTTATGTGTCTGTCCTGTTAACCAAAACTTCTTTCTGAACAGAAGTTGTCTATTCAGAAGAAGATTATTTCATTGAAAAAGGATAGATGAATTACAGTTTAAAATGTAAATGTGTGAGACTAGATATTAAGCAGCATTGGGATCTGTATAACATGTCACCTGAGATTCATATAGCAAAAGAAAAAATATATTGCAAATATGTATAATTTGACTGCAATAGTGCTTTTCAAACCCCTCTAATCTTGTTTCAGGCAATTACACAGCACTGAAACTGCCTGTGATAAAGTTACTAACGATCTTATGGCTACTGATTCTGGTTATCTACTGTATGTATCCTTATTCTCCTTGACCTCAGTGCTGCTTTTTACTCAGTCTCAAGATGGCAGTTAAAATGAAGTAGGATGTCATGATTAACAATTTGGAGTTTGTGACATTGCTTTTGCTTTTAAGTGGGGTTTCAGTTCTGATCTTGGGTTCGTTAAGTTGTTTTTCTCAGGGCTCGATACTGGACACCTTTCTGTAGCCTTTACATGTTCCCACTTGGTCAGTTTTTAAAATCACATGGTCTGAACTCTCATTTCCATGCCAACAATACTCAAATCTATGTCTATACTAAACCTGACACTGAAGTAGTTTCTGCACTCTTTAATTGGATCTCTGACATAAAACCCTGGATGACTCAAAAGTTCCTTCATTTAAGCTGCAACGAGAATTAAGTCATGCTTCTTGGCACCTCCCATCAACTATCTAAACTGAAGAGTTTGGGGTGATATGTGTGTCTGGATCAAATGTGCAAAATATTATAAAAACATAATTCTTCCATTACAGAAATATTGCCAGACTACATCCTATGTTGTTTCTGACTGTAGCAGAAGAACTGGTCAACTAATTAGTCTTTTCCAGAATTGATTACTGCAATGCCCTTCTCGCTGTGGTATCTAAATTCACACTAAACAAACTTAACAAACTTAGTTTGGCAGCCAGAATCTTGACCAGGTCTCGTGCAAGTGATTTTATTCCTCCTGTACTGTAAAATCCTCATGCTTACCTTTAAGGCTCTTCATGGCTTGGCACCTTAGTCCATTTCTGGTTTATTATCTTTCTACACTCCACCTCATAATTTTTGTTTGTCTTTCTTGTCTCCTGTTTGTCACAGAAGCTCACTTACACTCTATGGGTGACAGGGCCTTCTCTAGTTATGCCCCAAAGCTCTGGAATTCTATCTCAAATGATATTAGAGAGTCACCTACCCTAAGTGCATTCAAATCCTGATTCAAAACTTTCTTCTTAAGAAAGGCTATTATGTAATTAGCATCTGTCTTCTCCTTGCATCTTCTACTACATTTCTAATCCCTTATGTATCTTTGTGCTAATTTTGTTATCTCTTATATTTGTTATTTTTTCCTGTAAAGCAGCTTGAGAAGTTGCTTTTCAAGACCTTATAATAATAATAATAATTGTTTTCACTTGTATAGCGCTTTTCTGGACACTCCACTCACAGCGCTTTACAGGTAATGGGGACTCCCCTCCACCACCAATGCGCAGCATCCACCTGGATGATGCACCGGCATCCACAGTGTGCCAGAACGCTCACCACACATCAGCTATCAGTGGGGAGGAGAGCAGAGTAATGAAGCCAATTCGTAGATGGGGATTATTAGGAGGCCATGATTGGAAAGGGCCAATGGGAAATTTGCCAGGATGCCGGGGTTATACCCCTAATCTTTTCGAGAAATGCCTTGGGATTTTTAATGACCACTGATGGTCAGGACCTTAGTTTTTTACAGTATAGTGTCCCCGTCTGTGGGTGAGCGCCCTCTGCTGGCCCCATTATCACCTCTTCCAGTACCATCCAGGTACTGACCAGGCTCACACCTGCTTAGCTTCAGTGGGTTGCCAGTTGTGAGTTGCAGAGTGACATGTCTGCTGGCTGTTCATGTCAAATAGTTTATCATTATTAATAATTTAGCTTTATAATATTGTTTTCAGATGGTCATTGCATGTGGTGGAACTGACACAAAGGAATCCTTACAGAAAACACTGAACTTTTAGTGTTAATAAAAGTTTATAAATTGACAACTGACAGCATATTTATTGACCCTTTTTATTCTCCTTCCTTTCAAATGACCTTTCTTTCAAAGGTCAGTAACTTTAATTCTGTGAATAACCTTTCCTTTATACAATTATTGTCTTTTTACAGTTTATCCAGAAGTATAGTTTATTGAGAAAGATGAAAACTTTGGAGTCATCATATAAGGACATAAAGATAACAAATAATAGGTGGCCCTTGGGCTCGTCTTGCCCATTTAGTAGTCATTAATTGATTGAGAATTTTAGTTGGCTTTAGATGGAATTTAAATGCACTTTAGGTTGTTGTTTTCTTTAATAATCTGAAGGTGAGAGGCAGGCAGCTCCATCCATTCAGGGTGTTTTTGGTATGGAATGGCACTGGCCATGGAGATGTGCGATGGAAAAACTTTAGCGCATGTCTAGTATGAGGGCAGATCTAAATGTTCTTTAAAGCATTTTTCATGTAAAGTTGAAGGGGATGTGTGCTTATGTCGGATTCTCTTGGCAGCTGGGTTCCTGGGTGGGCTTCACGGTGATGACCCAGTGTCTGCCAGTGGCCTTCTTCACTCTGGTGGGTTTCATCCAGATGACCGTGTGGGCCAAGGGGAAGCACCGCAGCTACCTGAAGGAGTTTCGGGACTACCCTCCTCTGCGCTCCCCTATTATGCCTTTCCTACTGTGAGCTACTGTAGATCACCTCACATTACCATTGGGAACTGGCCAGGAAAGGAGCTTGGAATCAGAAAGAGGGAGGTCTAAACAGAGAGAAAAAAATCTTTACAGTAATATTCGTCATAATGCAACTCAAAAGACTTTTGAAGTAGCTAGTGGTGTGTGGTAGAAAGGAGATTGTTGCTGCCATTCAAATTACAGCTTTGTTTCTGTTTAGTCTTCCTGTAATTTTTTTGTGATAACATTGTCTCAGTATTGTATACCTAAAATGAATGCTAGAAAAAATTCCTTTAGTTTTTTCAGTGAGAATCCTGATGCAGTTTCTCCTTCCTGCTGACATGTTAAGTATGAAAAAGCACTTGATTTGTGGTAAAAAATGCAAATGTGTAATAATGCTGCTCTTATTCCTGAAGACACAAAGGTTTTGTGGTGAGATCCACACATTTTCACATGTCCCACATAATGATAATTCATTATTGGTTAATGTGTGTCAGGATTTCAAGATCAACTGCAGAAAAAAAGTTATTTTCAAATACTTGTACCTAAACCCAAACCATTTTTTTTCATTCACTTAAAACCTTCCAACCAGATTTTATTGATTCTTCCAGTAATCATTGTTCTACAACAAAAACATTTTAGTTAGTCTATTTATGGATTGTAATAGAAAGTGTGAAAAGAAAGGTACTTGTATCAAGTTTGATGACACTGATGAGAGTGGTATGGGGTAGTATTACTCTCTAGGGATATGCTTTTTAGAGTGCAGAACCCCTGTTTTCATAAATGTTTGAGAAATATGGGGTGTTTAGAATCTGGAGAATTAAGATGAGTGCTACATCCCTGTAACCTCCTGAGGAGTCACGTAGAAGGAAGATAAGAGTATGACACTACAGAAAGGGTAAAAGTGGATTTGTTTGTAATAAAAAATTAACTGAATTGTTCTTTTTGACTCACTTTTAAAAATGATTGAGAGCTGCTGAATTTGAAACAATGCTATGTTGCAATTGTAGCAATGTGAGGTTTACAGGATGTCTGTAGCAGAAAGAGAAAGTTACAGGTAAGGATACACAGAACTGAAAGACTTTTAAAATCTTTTTAAAAAGACTTCAGTAACATCTCTATGGCCACCCATCTTTTTGTGTGGCACATAGGAACTAAGCAGAGTAACTAAGAAAGGGAGTTGTTGGATTATAACCATAAATTCTTCTTGGCATCTCGACTGGAGTCTTGACTTAGGAGCATGGGTTTAATTATTTGTACAAAAATGTTTTCTACAGTTTCAAACGGAAATGCCTTGGCTTACATATTTCAGCAATGTGTATTAGAAATCTATTGAATAAGGTATTGAGCAGAAGTAACAGTTTGAACAAGTTTTGTAAATATGTGCAGATCAGTCCTGTTCTCCTAGTAGCACAGGGATCTATTGAGGTAATGGTATATATGCAGAAATATGATGTTCATGTGCTAAATGCTAATTTTTTGCTCCTCAAGGCAGGTATGCATTGCCTGCCACTGAGAAAGTATACTCATTTGACTGGGGGTTCTTAATACTTTGTCCAGTGACTGAATATGAATATTAACAAAATAGTGTCAGTACCATACATATTATGTTGTTCTTCTTAGAGCTTCGTCTTTGTACAGGCTGGATTCCAGTTTTTCATTTGCATGACATCAGACATCACTTCTGTTTACTGTAGGTCAATCCATTCAAAACTAGAAGTCTGGATTAAATCTGTCGAAGCTCAGTGCTAGTAGTACAGTGAATGTTAAAAAATGCATTTTAATTTCTAAAGCTCTACAGTAGCCACCATTAGCATTGTAAAGGATCTTCTGAGGCTTTTGAGTTGCATTATAATGTTTTTTGATGATTACATTTGGATAGTCCATCAAAATGAACAAAAATCTACAACCTATAGTTAAGAGAATGATGTCTTTTCTTGTCTTCTGTGTTTTCATATTACTGCTAACGAAGTGCAGCGAAGTACTCTAGTCTTGTGGCAACCGACTTGTCTGTAATGCTGTCTAACTCCTGGTCTTAAATTTGAAAGAACTCATTCTCTGTCTTCTAATTAAACTCAGTCTTGTTAATACAACAGAATTAGAAATGAGGTTGAAAAAATCACATGTGAATTGCTCTGTAATATGCTGATGTACTAATGAGACAAATTTATAAAATGTTAATTTGCGATTGTCTTTTTCATTTGATCTGTCACTCATTTTCTCGTATGTGAATGATTGTTTACAGAACAGTCTAAATAAATAGAATGCAGACATCTGCTGGCCTTGGTTGTCTTTTTTAGTCATTTTTTTTGCCTTCTGAATGGTTTGTCTTGTAAGCTGTAATGGACAAATAAAAGATACCAGTCCTTGCTTGTTCTTAAAAACAAGTCCATGTTTGAGTCACTTTTGTTCCTAGGTCATTTTTTAATTTCTTGAAACACCCACAAGTGCTTGAGGAGAAATTACTGTGAATTTGAAAAGACCAATAATAATTTAACAGCAATTTATTTTTGCATTCCTGTTTAATTTCAAAGGTATCCAAGTGGGCTTCTGGATTATAAAATATTTTGTTTGTTACTGTGCTTTATAGAAGTTCTTTACAGAGCCCTTCAAAAGTATTGGGGTAGCACAAACAAAAGTATTTTACTGTGAAAGCAATTGGTATTTGTGATAATGAGATTAATATGAATGATAAGTACAATACACATGATAATTTTGGATAATAAATACATTTGACCATATTAGAACAGAGTGTTCAACCCAGTAATTTCAAGTGACCAAAACCTAGCTTTATGGGGCAATTTAAGCTGCTCTCCCAAGCCTTTGCTGCAGCCATTTTGGCCATGTCAATCTCCAGATTGAAATCCAATTGATAAGATAAGATCACTTTATTAGGAATTTGTCTTTTCGCATACCCCAGCTTGCTCTCTTTATGAGACACACAGAGAGAGGGAGAGAGAGGCTTGGGGACAGAGCACAGTGTCAGCCATTGTACAGTGCCCCTGGAGCATCTGGGGTTAAGGGCCTTGCTTAGGAGCCCAACAGAGTAGGATTCTTCTGCCGGCCGTGGGATTTGAACCGGCAACCTTCCAGCCACAGGCACAGATCCTTAGCCACAGAGCCACCGTTCCACCCCAATGAAGAAATTATTGGTTGCATTTGCTGTATTTTTTATCATGTTCCTTGGTAAAGCTCTGCTTAAGAACCCAGAAGTCCTTTCTTCTACCAAAACAAAGTTTCCGTAAATTCATTCTGTGGCTGCCATCATTAGTTACATTATAAAGAGGAATAAATAAGAATGAGTGAGCCAGTTTCAGAGGTGGTCATGCATGCCCAGGACATGACATTACCAATTCACTATTCATTTGACTGCATGGTATTTTTATATTGTACTAGCTGCGAAAAAAAGATTCTAGGAGTAACAGAACTAATTCATGCAGCACTTTTAATGCCAAAGCATTCCAAACTATAAGGGAACAGCCTTCTGCCAGCAGCTTGACTACATAGCACAGTCGCTGGAGATATTGAGGAATGACTTAAGTCAGTGACTCAATATACAATATGGAAACCCATCGGGAGAGATTAAAACACACCAGAATTGGAATTTAAGCTTTGTAACCAGGTTTCAGCACCCTTATTTGACAGCGTCATGCGACATTTAATGAACATGAGCAGTCACATATTTAGTCCTAACATCATATGTGGAAAAAAGGCATCTTTCACAGTGTCCCCATTCCTACAGTTAGGGACCAACCCTACTTCCAGGAGCAACCTGTTTTTTTTTTACTATTTTTCTCCTTTACAAACCCAAACCAGAGCAGGCTGGTTATGTGCAGGCTTTGAAAATCCTTTACAGAAACAATAAATGTCCTGATAACCATTTGACTTTAACTTTGAAAAACAAAAGGGAAGAAGGTAGAGAACCAACTAGATTAATTATGATTTTATTTTCGATGTACAGAAAAGGGTTCCATTCTCTCACAAGGTGAGGCAGCTCTGCTGAAGCTGGGATCATGCAGCCTTGGTCTCTTCCAGCCTCTTCTTCCTCATCAGCAAACGCCGCTCTCGCTCATACTCTTTTAACCTCATCACATAGCTGGAGATGAGGAGGCAAGATGGAAACAAGTGTGTGAGTTTAATAAATGCATAGACAGCTTTTAGTGCTTTCATCTCCATTGTAGAATTTGCATCCCTTATATGAACACCAGAACAGGGTATAATGAAAAGAATCCTTTATCCAGCATTTGCATCTTTAAACTTGGTATTTATTTGTAAACCAGATAGCACAGTGTTTTCCCATCACAAGGTAATAGTTCCAGTGATTTCAGGATTAAATGTCCTATCCAGGGTATAGATTAGAGTTCAAACTAGAAATTCTTCTGTTTCAAAAACAAATGATTGCCATAAGTAATCTACTTCAGCCTGTTAACTCAGTTCACTTACACATTGTCATATTGTGCTTGTGTCATACGATAGGAGCAACATCAAAAATGAAATCATTTTGTCTTCTATCATTTTTTATTATGAAAAAGTTATTGGCAAATACTAGTAAATGATATAGAATTCTTTTTACTTCTCAAAAGCAATCAATTTTGTTTTAAAATTAACAGAACATCACTTGGAAATTTGTTCAAGAAAGAACAAGTTGCCAGGACCATGACATTGTCATGAGCAATGAAACGAGCTGTATTAAGCTAATCAGATAACATAAGACTTCAGTAATAATAAAAGGAATAAATGTATGATTAGGATTTAAGACTAAATAATCCCTCCTTTACACTGTGACTTTTTCAGAATTATGCTGAATAAAATTAGAAGATAGATCCATTAGTTACCATCTATAAAGGAAAAAAACAATGACAAGATGTGCATATTAACATAGGTGGAAGAAAGTTCTTATTCTAGACTTTTCTTTTTTAAAAGAACACAAAGTTAAATCAAATTATTTTCTTAGGCTTTTGGTACAAAGCTATATAAAGCAGCTATAGGGCATCTGGAATTTGTAGGCTGAATACACTACTGCAGGCAAAACTAGTTTTTAACCAGACAGCCTAATTCCGTTCTGTACCAAAAACAGACATGACAAAAATGTTTCAGAAATCTAAGCTTTGTCTTTATGATGTTAGCAGATAAGGTCCTTTGATGTCAGAAACTACTTCTGACTTTTCTACAAAAGCAAGATAAAAGAGAAAAACAAAAAAATCCTTTTACAATTGATTACAGTAAGTAGTGCAACAAACAGTCAACTGCAACACAAAACACAATAAGATAAATTTCCCCTTATTTTTTACTTTTACGTACCCTGTGAATTTTGAGAGCACTGTAGAAAGAAGGTCTATTGAACACACTGAACACAAGGTCACATTGAAGTCAATGCTTTGGTTAAAAGTCGCCATATTTAATAAAGCTGGGTGGCAAGATTAGCAGTGCTGGAGCTCTGGATTCAATTACTGTATGAAGTTTGTATGCTCTGCCTGTGTTTGCGTGAGTTTTCCTCCACAGTCCAAAGTCATACTGGCAGGTTGACTGACTTTTATAAATATCGGCCTTGGTGTGAGCATGTGTGTGTTTGGGTCTGCGTGTGCCTTGTAATGGACTGGCGTCCTGTCAAGGGTGTATCCCGCCTTATGCCCAGTGCTTCCCGGGATAGTGCAGACCGTGGACTGGTTAATTCCAAGACCTAACTGCTACTCATCACTCTCTGGAAGGCAAAGCAAGATTGAAGAACAATTCCATGCAAGAAAATGGGAAGCGAGGACTCACTCTTGGTGTTCACAGTAATCCCAGTCATAGCGCTCTTGCTTGCAGGCCAGGAAGTTGGGCCAGTAGTCTCGATTGCACTTCATCAGCTTGATGAGGTAGTGAGCACAGTAATCACGCTGCGATAGAGGCAGCTGGGCATCGTCCATCTGCTGCTGTGTGGCTACCATCACTGTTGGGCACAAAAAAGGAATTAGGCTACCTCCCAACACTACATAGGATGAATTCAGGGTCTGTTGCTGATGTTGTAAACATGTGAACCTATGCAGTAGGGGTATACAGAATTCAAGATATTATCAAATACTGTTTCCAGGTCTTTTCTTAATCTAGATCTAGTCAAAGATATGTTTTTAAACAGAATCCAAATATGATATTTTCCTTAATAGTTTCAGTTCAGTTTATTTTTTCCATTTGCACAAGTGCAATGAAATGCTTATAAATGCTTATTTACCTTAATATAACTTAAACGTAATGTAACCAAGCAACTCTAGAAACAGTAATGCAAAGATACACTAGTGTGGTACAAAATAAACCTAATGACATTAATTCAGTCCAGATATTAACCTTGACTATTATCGTCAGCCCATAATTTGAACCTAGTTAAGCTTTTTTAACCTATCAAATGATAGTCAAATATGTTTACTCTCAATCCGGTCCTATTCAAATAAAAGTTCAACAGTTTGAAAGATGAACAGACTGATTACAGCAGTCATTAATGGAAGCAGAGGAAATTTAAGACACTACTTTAAGACATTAATGTAAAAAGCAGAACAGGAACATGCATTCAGCTCTGATGAGCATTTTCTTACATTAAAGGCATAGCCGAAATTGGTACAATGTCTGTAACATACTGTACACTACCTCATTAATAAGTAGAGATCACTTTCTCAAGATTTCAAATCTGTCCCTAAACCATGATGTAGAGGAAAGACAGCAGCTTATCAATAGGCATTTTATAGCCATTTAGCTTTAAAATTTAACTGGTACAAATAATATGTAGTCAACATGTAGTGTTTTTAAGTAAAACACTAGAAGTTAAGAAATCTAGTTAACAAAAGGACTGAAAGGAAACTTTAACACACTCAGGATACCCACACTGTGCAGTAATAGTCAGATCAGGTCTAATTTGGATGGTTCATTTTTTTGGCTGCTGTCACATCATCCACATGGGTGCTGCACATTGGTAGTGGTGGAGGAGAGTCTCTAATACCTGTAAAACCCTTTGAGTAGAGTGTCCAGAAAAGTGTTACATTATTGTTGTCATTATTTTATTATTTTTTCAAAGTATGTCCCACATGGTAATTAAACACATTACATGAACACATATAGTATTCCATAATCCCAAATAAGACTTGGGTGCCTGGTACTATAATGTACTTTGATGGACTTGCAGATGGCCTATCTTATAACTGCTGTAATGAGAGAAACACAAGTTTTAATTTCTAAAATACAACATTGAATTTTTTAAATTAGAACAACTAAATAATGTGCTTGGGACCAGAATGGTCTCCTTCACCCCATGATAAGAGTATAGAAATTCTAGGACACATCTCACACAGTTTAGGGAAAAAATAATAATAATAATAATAATAATAATAATAATAATGATGCTGAGCACACAATTGGAGCACTGTAATTCCATTATGTTATTTTTATGTATGTTGTTTCACAAACAGACAGGAAACACTAGACTCTGTACCTGCTTTGGTCTGTTCAGATTTTTCAGTTCCTTATTGGATTCATGTGATGTCATTGTGCATTAGGATGTCAATGGACATCTTTGCTTTAGAGGGCCTTTTGATGACGGATTGTGTTTAATATTTTGTGATCTCATGTTTGCAATGTACCATGTACCAGACAGCTTAGTTGAAATGAAAACTAAGACACTGAAGTTAGGCCTATTAGACCCTGACCCAGGTCTTTTGTAGCCTGAGCTCTAACTTTACATGTTAATGATGGAATCCCTTTGGAAGATTTTAATTTTGACTGTTTATTCGTTCTCACACTTTTTAAACTGCAGAAGCTATAATGGCACAAATACTTATTTCACAAAAGCACTACCCCCCCCCCACAAGCACCATTTATAACTAATCATTTTTATCTTATTCACTTTCTAAATGAGTTGTCATCAAATCATGAATCACAACCATTTTGAAGCACATGCTGTGTGTGTGTGGCAATGATCCCAATGTTTCTCAGGGTTAGTGAACAAATGAAAAAATGGTCTCAGATCAAATCACTTAGTAGACTGACATGTTATGCGCTATAGCATCTAACTCTGGAGTTAACAATCCTTGTCCTGCAAGCAAATAACTGCTGATTTGTGTTCCAGCCAAGCATTCAGTTACACAATTGAATCTTTAATTGACTCAATAATATAGACAAAAGATTCAAATTGATTGTTTTCATCTCTTAAACATGTTGGAGGTCACCTTTTAAGCGATTTGATTTCGAATCAAATCCCAAACTTTCTGAAAAAATTGCAACTATTCCAGGCAAGAAACTTATTTCAATTAAGGATTGAATTAGGTAATTAAGTTGGGCTCGAAAGAAAACTTGCTGGTGTTGTGATCCTGCAGGACCCGGACCCCCCGATTCCAAAAGCCATCGGATTTTAAGACTTTGTTAGTCTGTCTCTGCACAGATAGACGCAACTAACACCGACGAGAACATTTAAAACGGATTAAAAGGTTTATTTCATTGTGATTTTTAACTGATGAAGCACCTACTTTTGAGGTCTTTTTAAAATTTATTGAAATCATGTTTTTTGGAAATTATTTCAGTATGACCAAACGAGGCTGAAGTTGGCTTCTTATTCGCGTTTTTTGTTCTACCTTAAATGCTGCTCCTGTGATGTTATGTCGCCTTTCGCCTGTAGATGGCTCTCTACAGTCTTTTTTAAATGTACTAATGGATTACTGTACATATCCTCAGTAAAGGGGAATATTTAAGTAAATAGTGACTGTCCAAATTGCATTTTTGTATGAAACATTTCAGAAAATTGAAAACCAATTTTAAAAACTCACAATAACACAAACTGGCATGTTAGACAATGAGTAAATAAGACAAAGGCAAAACATGAATTCACTGGCACTTTCTGCACATTTACCAAGACCTTGCCTTCTCGTCATTTAAAGTCTCAAATTATTGCATTTAACAAAACATTTTAATATAGCAGTATTAAATGGGACATTTAGAACATGGCATATGAGAATATAGAGTTAACCGAGGATGAGCAAAGGGTGATGGCACTTTCTGCTTATTGCTATGAACCTACCCCCAGTTATAAAAACCATCTCAAAATTCTGACACTGAGATATGAGAGACAATGTAAAAGACTATCAAAATCCTGAACTTCAGGAAATTTTACTGTACCATTTTTTAAATATTACCCTGCAGATAATTATCTTTTTATCTTTGCTGACTGCAGTTTATCTTTGATGACAACATTAAAAAAGTTAAGGAATTTTTATGGGTAACAGCTCCACATCATATTCCTTTTATAGCTAACCTCATCAGATCCCTCAACTCCCAGCTCTACCAGTTTCTCACTTCTCAACACCCCTCCCACCAATCCTAACCTTGTTACTATACTCCCTGCCCTTTTCCTTTCACAGGATGAGCGATCTCTTCTCAGCAAAGGCCTCAGTTTTGTACTAGTCCCCAAAAAGCTGGACATCCCGCAAAACCAAGTCAACCTCATCTGCTTTTACCAAAAGATAATCTTTGCTGACTTCCCTATCTTTCTTACACCTGAAGAAGGCTTTACAGCCAAAAAGTTGTTTCCTTTTTTATCTTTTCAGCATGGAATAAACCTTTACTTGTTCCTTTGTAGCCTACGCATGCTGACACAGCTACCCACCTGCTATATAGCATTCCTATAATCTTTGAATGACCACTGTGGGCAATTTTTCCTTGATTATTTATTCTGGCATTGAAACATATTAATGTCATACCGAAGTGTCATAATCACTGAAAAAAGATGTTTTTCATTCAGAAAGCAAGACAATGACAAATCACTATGAATTGCAGTTAGCCTGTCCTGATCCAGGTTTTCTATATACTTTAACATGCCATGTGCAGAATGTCACAACGCAGAAATTCAACAGTGAATTGTCGTAATTACAAATGTACATGATGAGTGATTTTGTCTCTCTTACCTTAGTGTCGCAATATTAAGATGTTTTGGTCATGAGGAAGGAGGGACAAAGCAAATCAGCAGAAGATGGGGTATTTTGTTGACTATAAATCCTCACATGCCATGTTCAGAGGGTCATATTTAAAAAATGGTACAGTAAAATTTATTGTACTTCAGGACTTTGACAGTCTGTCACATTGTCTCTCACATCTTGGTGTCAGAATTGTGAGAATTTTATCATCAGGAGGGAGGGTCATAGCAATTCAGCAGAAAGTGCAATTACAATTTGCCAGTGTAAATTCGTGTCTACAGTATTCGGATTAGTACTGACCGAAGAGAGCCATCTACAGGCGAAAGGCGATATAACATCACAGCAGCAGCATTTAAGGTGGAACGAAAAACGCGAATAAGAAGCCGACTTCAGCCTCGTTATGACCAAATAACCTTCAAACTATAAAAAGAAAAATAGCATCCGATTCGTAAGAGTGGAAGCACACAAAGCTATATATGAAGACCTTAAATTAATATTACCTCGCTCTTTCCTATTGAGAAATCCAAAGTCAGGGGCAAACCCTGCAGGTTTCAGGGGGTCCGGTTCGGTGTCTGGACTGGTCACATAACGGCGGACAAGGTGCGCTCCCATAGCGGCATAGAGCTTCTTACTCCTTTGGTATACAATTGAAATCAAATGCAAAACGTTCTACAACCCGGTTTGTGTGAAAGTATATTGACAGGTCACCTCCTCCTCCACTGTATCTCCAAAAAAAAGAGCGACTTCCGCTTCCGGTGCAGGCAGGAATCAATTCAGAAGTGCTTTCAATAAATTGTTCCCCTGCATGTGCCCTACCATCAGGTAATATGGTTCCTCTACGTTATTTGGAGTCAAATACGTAAATGACCAAGTAAAGGTTCATTTCTACTGGAAATTAAAATAATAGAGAATTAAGGTTTCGCCTGTTGAGACTTATTCAGTTATTTGTAATATATTTAAAGTAGTTTATTTGACTAATTTAAATTTCTTAGTTTTTATGTTTCTTATATTTTTTCAGTTACAATTTATGCTATAAAACTGATACCATACAATGTTAAGACATTAAACATATTTGCATAGTGAACTCTGTTAAGAACTTTGAAAATATGGTACTAAAAATAATTTTAATACACATTATTTAACAAAGCAAATTAATCCATCCATCCATTTTCTATCAACTTTATCCATTACAGGGTGTCATCCCAGCAAGCAACGGGTGCAAGGCAGGAATGTGGGAGAAAACCCAGGGCAAAACATATAAACTCATTGCAGATAGCAACCCAGGAATTTAATGCAGAGTTCTATCACTTCAAGGCTGCAATAACAACGGTGCCACCATGCAATCCTTAATTAATTCATAATTTTATTTTAAATTGAGGAATGAATTATTTTTGTGCAAGTGTGCCCATCATGAATAACAATAGATAACTGCAGTTGTGAACATTAGATTTGCCATTGTTGCTCCTGATAAGACAATGTTAAATCAACAGAAAATTACGATCAATAATGAAAACCCACAGATAGTTCCATCATGTGGAAACCGTTTTATTTTGCAAAAACATAAACACCTATGGACATTCATTCTGTCAAAATGTACAACACGTGCAGTCCTGTTTCAATTCAGCATGTGTCTCTTTTGTTGATGTTCCTTAAGTAATCTGCTGAAATGATTCTGTTAATAACATTCAGAAATTTGAATACTTGTATCAAATCTCTTTCCAGTATTCATTGTTCAAGACTAAATAGTTTTTACTTTTTTAGCTTACATGTGCTTCCCATGAGTACCTCTTTCATAATATGCTGAACATAACTAAACACAGTATTTTATGTCAATTGCACATAATTTCTAGCAGTGTTTGTATGGTAAAAAAAAGCAATTTACACCCACCAAAATAGGTATTAACGTCTTGCAGCCTGATCTCATCTAATACCAGAAAACAAAGTCTTTTGGGGTCTTTTTTTATTATGGACTGGACCATAATAAAGTACTGCAATAGGAGATCTCTAAGGAAAACAGATTTGCTGCTGCAAGCAGCTCTGTTGGAGCAGAATTGCAAAACCATAGTTATGGTGAAATGGGACATAATTTTATAAGTTACAGCGATGATCTCAGTACATGTTTATATGTTTAGAGAGACCCAGACGTGTTTGTGTCTGTGTGTGCTCTCATAGACTGGTGTCATATTTAGTGTATATCCTACCTTGTGCCAGTTGCTTGCCAGGATAGGCTCCAGCTCCCTTTCGGCCATGAAGTGGATAAGGTGGATAGAAAATGGATGGATAGTATTCTTGCACTGGCAAATGAAAGGAGTGTAAGTTTGGCATACCTAGAAGAGTTCTCTTTGATGCAAGATCCTCACATTAGCGGAGAGATGGAGTGAATGGAAAGCTGATTTCACAATCCGCTGAGCTGGAGCAAAGTACCTGAGAGTTATAATTAACAAGTACATTACCCATACTGTGTGTACCTGTATGCAATGAATACAATGTACTCTGTACTGCATTGTAATTGAATCTTTGAATTACTGGAAATGGAGAAAGTGTTGTTGAAAACTGCTATCCAGGAGGTTTTCTGGTAATAAAAGTATCTTCCTGTTTTCTGTGGAAAAGTACACATTATGATAAGAACACAGGGATATACTTTTTTTAAACAGAGGAATCTTGATCATTTAGTAGTTTAGCATTAGAGTGAGTTTACAGTTTTGTCCAGTCATTGCTGAACTTTTCCCATCAAGGTGGGAAGCCTATTCTAAATACCCACGACTCTTTGTGAAAGATGTTTTTTAATGCATACATTTTTTCTCTTTTAGCTTCCATCGGTGACCCTGTGCCCTTTCAATATTAAGTATATTATAGTCCCTTGATTTGACCTTATCTTGATCTAACCTGTCTGTAGATAAATTTATATAATGTCTGTTGCTTTAAACTATTTCTAAGGCTGTAGTATCCCTTTTGTAGCATGTTGACCAAAACTTAACACAATATTCTGAATAAGTTTTCATGAGTATACTGTTAAACCTGAGCACACCTGCATGGATTTAAATTAAACATTTTGTACTATATACACAAGCATTCTGTTTGACTTTTTAACATTTCACCACAGTGTCTTGATGAGGACACAGAAAAGTCTACATAAACACCCAGATATATTGTGTTAGCAGCTTCCTACCATATATGCAGGACACAATACTTTTCTTGTTAAATTGCAATTCTTTTATAATCGCAATAATTTTCTCTTTTAAGCACAATAAATATTTTTTTTCTCTATGGCAGTAATATGTTAAATTTGCAAATCATAAAAATATTTTAAAAAACAATGAGATAATATAAAGGATCACAGTGGATATAAAAAGTCTACACACCCTTAGTGAAATTGCAGGTTTTTGTGATGTAAAGGCAGAAATCAAGATAAATCATGTCAGACATTTTTCCATCTTTAATGTGACCTTGCAACCAACAAAATTCAAGAGAAAAACAAATAGATAATTATTAGGAAAAATAATTGAAATTAAAAAAACCTACAACACCCTGGTTGCATAAGTGTGCACCCCCCCCCTCCCCCCAACTAATACTTTGGGGAAGCACCTTTTGCATTTATTACAGCAGTAAGTCTTTTTGAATAAGACTCTATCAACTTTGTACACTTGGACTTTGCAATTTTATCCCACTCTTCCTTGCAAAAAAGTTCAAGCTCCTTCATATTGCCAGGGGATCTTCTGTGCACAGCCCTCTTTAGGTCATTCCACAGGTTTTTTATGGGATTGAGGTCTGGGCTCTGACTGGACCATTCCAAGACTTTGATCTTCCTTTTCTGAAGCCATTCCTTGGTTGACTTGGATGTGTGCTTTGGGTCATTTTCATATTGGAAGGTGAAATTCCTCTTCATCTTCATCTTTCTGACAGAGGCTAGCGGGTTTTGTGCCAAAATATCTTGATATTTGGAGCTAGTCATTATTCCACTTATTGATGATAGTCTTCCCAGTGCTCCATGGAACATCCAATGCCTTTGGTATTCTTTTATACCCCTCTTCTGATCGATACCTTTCAACAATAAGATCCCGTAGCTGTTTTGTCAGCTGCTTGTGGACCATGGCTTTCCCAGTAGGATGCAACCATGAAAGTTTCAAGGAAATCCTACAGGAACAGCTGAGTTTTATTTGGGGTTAATCAGAATCACTTTCATTAATGCCAGGTGTATGCTTCTTACCTTTGGACATGATTTTGAATGTGATTGGTTAACTGTGAACACAGCTACAGCCATTATAAAAGGGTGTGCACACTTATGCAACCAGGGTGTTGTAGGTTTTTTAATTTAAATTATTTTTCCTAATAATTATATATTTGTTTTTCTCTTGAATTTTGTTGGTTGCAAGGTCATATTAAAGATGTAAAGATGGAAAAATGTCTGACACGATTTATCTTGATTTCCGGCTTTACATCACTAAAACCTGCAATTTCAATAAGGGTGTGTAGACTTTTTATCCACTGTATATTAACGTAATTAGCTTATCTCAGAATCTAAAATTGATTATATATAATAAACAAATATATTATAACAAATAAATTGATATATCAGGGGCAACAGGCCTTAAACTGATTCCTGCATTGTAATCCCTGCACTGCTTACATTGTTCCCAATAAGTGATTGTGGCTCTTAAGAATCAGTTTCCCCTTTTTGTTATCCAGGTCTCCATCCATGTCTATTATATTACCTTGGACTAAAAAACTACAGTTTTCCACAGATGAATCAGATTCAATCAAAATCAAAGAAAATCAAAAACTTTCTGCAAATCAAAACATACTTTATGGTGACCTATGCTTTATTGTAATCAATTATCTTTGTTTGCTTGTTTGAAGAATTCTAGTAAGTTAGATTCATAGTGGAAAAACAACTGTGTTGTATGTGGATACGAAGAAATCCAAATATATCTTGGATATATAACACATCCACAAACCAATTGTTAAAGCCCTGAAAGTGTGATTCTGCTTTAGAGTTAAATTTTACGATGAAGGGCAAAAATCTAAATGTATTTTTTGTGGTTTATACTGTATGCTTGTAGGTAGTTTTACAGATAATGGAAAGTTCATTGTACTCTTATTCATTATTCTCACTCTTGTCATTATTTGCTTGGATGGTTTTGTAAATTGCAAAATAATATAGTGCAATGTTTGGAAATGTTGAAATCTGGGTCTTGAGCTGATTAATTGAACTATAAAATGCCCAGACACAAGACTAAAAGACTCATGATTAAGGTATTATTTGCAGTACCATTATCATTGGGGAGTGCATCTGATTCAAGTGTCTAAGTGATTACAAGGTGAGACTCAGAAGACTGAATTAATGATAAGAGCAAGTAGTAATGACTCTAATCACTATAACCTAAAAAGATTTATATTAATTTTGTTAATTGGATTCCCCTTGTTATTATTATAAAATTTAATTACATTTCTGGAGAAAGCATCCACACATGCAGACAAAGCACCACCAAATTGCTTTAGCTTATTGTAGTCATACAAATGCCAGTCTGAAGGACACATACGTTAGTCAAATTTACAGCATCTTCTCCATTAACATTAACTCCTTCCTTGGTTCAGTGTATATAGCAACCTTACACAGTGCAGTGCTTCTCACATCCCTACATCCCCCAAACAAACTGACTTGATTTAGTTGGTTCCTTAATATTGTAATGTGAGGATACTAGCACACTGAGTATCAAATGGCTGACAATGGTATTTCACTGTTGGTCTGTCCTTTTGTTGCCTCTTGTTGAAACCTCTTGGTGAAGACCAAAAAGTCATTTTTTATTCAGTTGCACTTCACTATAGTTCCTTTTCCATTCCTCAGTAATCAACACTCCCCACCTCCACCAATGTGCAGCACCCACCTGGATGATGCAATGGCAGCCACAGTGCGCCAGAACGCTCACCACACATCAGCTATCACTGGGAAGGATAACAGAGTGATGAAGCCAATTCATAGATGGGAATTATTAGGAGGCCATGATGGGTTAAGGCCAATGGGAAATTTGGCCAGGATGCCAGGGTAGCACCCTTTTCAGGATATTACCCTTTCCAAGAAGTGCCCTGTGTTTTTTAATGACTGCAGAGAGTCAGGACCTCGGTTTTACTTCTCTTCCAGAGGACGGTGCCCTTTTACAGTATAGTGTCTCTGGCACTATACTGGGACATTAGGACCCACACAGACTGCAGGGTGAGGGCCCCTACTGGCCCCACTGACACCATTTCCAGCAGCAACCTTAGTTTTTCCCAGGAGATCTCCCTTCCAGGTCCTGACCAGGCTTACATCTGCTTAGCTTCAGTGGGTTGCTAGTTGTGAGATGCAGGATATGGTTGCTGGCCAATATTCACTAAAATATTGACTAAAATGTCAATTTTACACAAAGAGATATAATGCATTGGCCTCACACTCATTTTCCAGTCTTCACTTTAATAAGCCCTATAATGACTGTTCTATCTCACACTTCACAAAGTACTAAATCTTGAATAGCAGCTACTAAGTTTACCCATAACTACCTCTCCTGGCTGATCCTGTTTGGCCAGGGACTGTATTCTTACAAACAAAAGTTGCACCCCTGACACAGCAACTGCCAGTTTGTGGTTCTCAACAATGACAACCCAAGGCTCCCCATCAGTCTGCTGATATTAAAGCCAGGGATTACTAAAGGACCAACATGCTATCTGTGTAAGCAACTTGCTTTCCTGGCTCAAAGGATCTTAAACTGAGTATAGGCTAGAGAAGAACAGACACTGACACACAGGCAAGAATGGATAAAAGACAGGAAAACAATTAAAAATAAAAAAACATAGTGAGACTAAAGCAAAGTTGGTAGCCAGGAAGACACAGGGGCAAAAGCACACAGGGAAATCCACAAGCAAGGTCAGAGAAAAATTGCTTTATTTCCAAAAGCAATCGCAGGAGAGAACCTAAAG
Source organism: Atractosteus spatula (assembly GCF_055471065.1). Classification (NCBI taxonomy): domain Eukaryota; kingdom Metazoa; phylum Chordata; class Actinopteri; order Semionotiformes; family Lepisosteidae; genus Atractosteus; species Atractosteus spatula. Next base: position 23,588,013 of record NC_142719.1, read on the forward strand.
CAGTGCCCAAACACAAGAGAAACATGAGACTAAGAACAGCAAAACTTGAGACAGAAACTTAAACTTTGAGCAGGGATGTGACATGAAGACTAGTCTTAAATATCTTGTTAGTAATGAGATAATTGGTGATTACTTTCATGCAATCTTCCATCTGGAGCGGACAGTCATGGCAACCAGCTGATTAGCAGGTTAAGTATAGATTATGCTGGCTGCGAAACCAAGTGTGAAAATCTAGACTACTATTTCTCTTCAACAATTGAAAAGCACACTGCTACACTGCCTGGCAATACCCAACTCATTCAGGCGCTAATGCCTTCTGTCTGCCTTTGTTCAGCTGGCCCACCCTGATTCTCTGCAGCATGCTATTACTCCATTGAGCCTGGCAAACAAATTACAGAGCATCTGAAGCACCTCAGTGCAAACCTATGCTGTATTTACTCAACTTCAGCAGAGTTCTATACTTATCTGACTCACACTCTCAGCCTGGCTTCTTGGAGAAAAGTTTAAGTCTTGATTTGGACTGCTTACAGTCACATGATCATAAAAGAGAGAGATAAAAAAAGAGTTTAGAGTGAGATTGAGAGATGCAGTGGTTGACCGGAGAAAAATGATTTGTGTTCCACTTTATATTGTCACGGGTGCTGGTTCTGACTCGTGAACCGTGAAATGCGTTGTTAAAGACCCTATGCGAGGCGGTATAATCCGGAAGTGACTGTAGTAGGACATCAGGGAAGACACAGCAGGATCAGGTCAGGTAGAAACACAGGGGATGGTGACAGCCGTGATCTGGTGCATGGGGGGAGTGCAGGGCAAACGAGTCCAAAAGGAAGTCCAATAGGAGAAATCAGGGCATAGTCCAAGGACCAGGTGCCGGATCTTGGAGATCCATCCAAGACGAACACAGGGGAACTAGGAATACAGATAGTTAAAACCTTGACAGGATAAGGTGTTCTGAGCCCCGGACTCAGTAGGTCAGGACACCATGATGAAGCCTATGGCCTCAGGCCACTCCTGTCGTCTGTCTTCCAAAGCTGAGCCCAGAACTACGGAGACGCCGGGCTTAAATAGGGAAAAGGGAATAAGACACAGCTGGGACAAATAAAACTGTGAACTCAACTAAAAACGTAGGAGCGCCCTTTAGAGGAGGGATGACAACTGTAACATACTGTATGGGGTGATATATGCTATTGACTGGCCACGATGCTATTTGGTTTGGTTCTGGTACCCACCTGCAGATCCCCAATTTGTGGATCTTCCTTTGGACCTGTGGTTTTTAGGAATGAACCAGCCTGGAGACTTGCTGGAGCCCATCTGCGCTATACATCATTACATTGTTCAACTTGATACAGTCTACTGATGTCTCTTATTAGAGGAGCTCCCTAGCCAGATTCCTGTGCATTAAGAGAGAGGCACCAAGCTGCTTGGTCAATGCACAGAAATCTTTGATAATGCTTAATTCTAAGAGAAATAATAGGCCTTATCCTTAAACCTGCAATCAACTGTCACAAGGAACTATACACCCTGGATGGGACACCAGTATACTGCAGGCCAACCACTGAGATGCATACACTTACATCACATCAGGGCCAATTTTTCCAGAAGCCAGTTAACCTACCAGTACATCTGTGGACTGTGGAGGAACTGGAGCACCCTGAGAAATCAACATCAACACAGGGAAAACACACAAACTCCACACAGCTAACATCCCAGGATCAACAATGAATCCAGGACTTTTGCACCATCATGCGTCCGAGCTACTCTTATAAGCCTCATAATTGGCCTAGGGGAGTGACTAATCATACTCAGACCCTTTCCTCACACCAGTTCCCTTTCCTCATGTGGAATTTGATTCCCTCTTATTGTTTATTACTCATTCACAGCAGCTGTGTGTCATTCAACAGGATCTTAAATGAGCTGTCAGGATTTCAAACATATGGATGCTCTAATGAGTTCAACTGGAAAGATAATGTCATACTTTATCCTTGTTGAAAATAGAAAATAATCAAATCTAAGTCAGACATAGAGTAAGATGGCTCACAGAGCACTGGATTTTCACCCTTCTGTAGTGCTATATCAGTTTCAACAATCTCTGTGTTTGTTGTGTATTCCAGAAGCTACACGTTTGGACTTAACCATTCATCTGTTCTTCAAAGTAAAACCAAATGGTTCCATAACATACATTTTTAAACTCAAGTGAAATGAAACTACACAACAACAACAACAACAACAACAATAATAATAATAATAATAATAATAATAATAATAATAAAATGTTAGTATTATGGTAATACTTTTTTTAAAATACATTTTAAATAAAGTATAGGTTAAGTGTATAAAGAAAATTAAAAAGAAAAACAAAATATCTGCTGGTCACACTCTTCCCTTTTTTAATCTCTAGTTGTAGCCTTGCATCTCATATGCGAATGAAACTCCTTACTTTCATCTCATAACAATTGCTTCAAAATACTTCTTGGTATCAAGAGGTGGATGCTGCACATTGGTGGTGGTGGAGGGGAGTCCCCATTATCTGTAAAGCGCTTTCAGTGGAGTGTCCAGAAAAGCGCTATATAAGTAAGCATTATTATTATTATAAGAGTGAGAATTAGATTCCTAAAACAATTTACTAAAACAGACCATGTTCTTAGCTGTATCAAACCAAGGTTAGGTTTAGTCTCCATGTACAGCTGTTTTTATGTCAATTATGAAACAAGGCAATTGACATATTATATATGAATCTACCTCTTCTAGTTTGGAGTTTACTTTGTTGTGTTTTAAAATCCTTTCACACTTTTTATATTTTAGAATTTATTTGTAATGATTTCAAATGTATTTTCTGTGGTTTTGAATTTGTACTGTAAATATGTTTTGCAATTTGTTCTTTTGTTTTTGCATATAAGGGCATCAATACAAAATATACTATTTTCTATATTTATTGATTAGAAAACATATTTTTTATTTTGAACACAAACTTTCATGATCCTTCTCTCTCCTGTTAGTTTGCAAAGACATTTTCAGAAATTCAATTTGCTGGAATCAAGCCCTTCAAATGAAAGTGCAAGCAAAACCAACAGAAGAGGAATGCAAAGAGATAAAATCACCAGTCAAATCTTGTATAATAATTGCTTTAATGTCACTATCCAGTTATCCTTCAGCATTACAATTAATTCTTCACCCATACACAGAATTCTGCCATTTCCCACAAAAGACTTTCTTGACATTCAACATGTTTCATACTTCAAAGAATTATTAAAGCTACAAAATCCATACTATTTAACTCACACTGTCAAGGAACCTCATTAGGTCTTACAAAATAAAAATGTAAAAACACACTGTTGTAAATAATGTTTCATAGATTAAATATGGAGGGGACCTGCACATAATTGAAGAGTTATTGATTCAGTGATTCCTTTAAGTATACCATGATACATTTTCATCCATCTAACCATTTTCTAACCTCTTCATCCAATACAGGGTCATGGGGGGGCCCGAGCCCTACCTGGCAACAGGCGTAAGGTGTAATACACTCTGGATGGGACAATAGTCCATTACAGGGCACACACACATACTACAGGGGTACATATACTGTATTACAGGGCCATTTTTTCTCAGAAGTCAATTAACTTACCAGCAGACTGTGAAAGGAAACTGGAGCACTTGGAGGAAACCTACACGAACATGGGAAGAACATACTGTATAAACCCAAAACAAGCCCCAGCTCTGCAAGGCCGCAATGCTAACTTCTGCACCACCATACTGCTCACCCTTGATAGACTTACCAGAGTATGTATGCTCTTATACATTCAATTTTGTTATGCCTTTACTGAGCTTCACTACCATGGATCAGTATAGCTGACTATAGTGAAAATGCCTTATTCATTTGTTTTTCCAGGTAAGTCAGTTGACAGTAAAATCTGATTTTTAACCTGGTAATCTGCTAAAAACCTTTGTAATTACTGGGAAAATTAAAGTACTTTATATAAGGGAACAACACCAGTGCCTCACCCAGTGTTTATTAATCAATGACCTTCTAGTCCAGAGCCCTAACTGCTACCCCACACTGCTGCCTTATAAAACTTTACCTAGCTATGAGCTGGAATTTCTATGGTAATGCTTAATAGCTTGTTTAAATTGTAGAAAACTACAATATATAGAAATGCTAGAAACAAGGTAAAAAAGGTAAACTTTCATAAAAGATATAAACACTTTGTTTAAATAACAAACACAACTATGATAGAAACAACATTGTTTTTTAGAATATTTCAGTCTAATATGGCAACAGAAAACCAGTGGGTGCAGAAACTTCAATAAACATAGGCTAAGGTGTTGGTGTTTATTGTGATGGGCTAGAGAGAAATAAGACAGAAATAAGAATTTTAAAGGCACCTATCAGCAGCTATGTACAGAGACCTTTGTTTGCAGAATAATCTGAACTGGAATGTGACCCTGTTCCAGCAATGACCTTGATTTTGGCATGGTTATCTTGTTTGCATTGTACTTATTTATGCTATTAAGCAGCCTGACTGTACTCTTTTCTTTTGTTTTGTTTGCCTTAGAACTCTGGACATTTGTTTTCATTTACATTGTGAAGCCTGCTTTTAAAACATAACACATCAGGCTCCTGTGTCTCACTGTCTACATAAAAGCATCAGGATGCCATTACAACTGCAGGGGATTTATTGCTGCATGTGGGGTCACCCTACTCCAATCACTGCAAAAGTCATTTAATGCTACTTTATTTTCTGGGGAAGGGGGAACACTACAGGAGAAGTGGAAATAAGCAGACCTCCAGATTTTATGTTGTAAATCCAATCCACACTCATTATTCAAACCAGCAGTCTTTAATGGTGCTCGGGGTGTCTGGATGCAGCTATGGACTGGCAGCAGGTCACTGATAGAGGTCATCCTCCCCTTCATCTCTGTAGAGGTTTCCTGGGTCATTGTCTGCCTGTCCCGAGCCTCGTCCTCCACCAGACTTGGATCCAGAAGGAAATCTGACAGATCCAAAATAGAGTGACCACAAGGAATAAAGCACCAGTTCTGAACAGAGAGTGAACTTAATAAGGACAAATTTTTGGACATGGTCGATTTTCCGTCGGCGTTGGGAAATCAGTGATTTAGGATCCCTATACCTTGTATCATTGTCTAATTACCTCACTCTGTAACAATTAAGCTGCCCTATGATATTATTAACATTCTGCCCCCTTGCTGATCAAGAGTGACTGACTGGTTAATCTCTTCAGGAGCATAGGCTGTTGCTTTTTATAATTTAAACACTACCATTTTATTTTTGGGCTGAACATCTCCAGAGGTACCCAAATCCCAGTTTCGAACTACTTCTGTATCAAAGTGGTAAAAAGTAATTATGTGTATTGTATTTGTAAGTGTTTGGATATACCTCCAAACATAACTCAAGTTCTATTTTGGTCAAAGCATGAAAATCAACCTTTTTGTTGTCTTCTTTCTCCATTTTCTAACCACAGAAAATTCTTCATCTAATTCAGTATCAAGGGAAGTTGGAGCCTGTCCAGGTAACCAATAAGCACAAGGCAGGATACACCCAGGATGGGATGCCAATCTATCTCAGGGCACACATTCACACAAGGGTCAATTTTCCCAGAAGCCAATTAACCTACCAGTATATCTTGGACTGTGGAGAAAAAAGCAAAGCATTTGGGGGAAACCCATGTAAACACAGGGAGAACATACAAACTTAAAAACATAAACATAAAAACTGGAATTGAAGCCAGGGCTCCACTGTTGTGAGGTAGCAATGCTAACCACTGCACCACTGGGCCCCCCCATTCCTCTTTCTCCAGTGTATAGAAGTTCTCTTACAACATGGAACTTTCTTATCTGCCTGTTGCCATTTGGTGAAATGGCTGCTTCACACACTACCTGAAGTTTCCAAAGCCGCGGCTCTGCTGGAGAGTCTGTGCGAACATCTCATACTTCCGGATATCATTGTCGCTGACGGAGCGGCGGGCAAACTTCATCGCCTCCTCAAAGTGATCGCGCCGGATCTCAGGAACAGGGTCAGAGTCCTCGTCCTGTACAGAAACCAAGGCCCACGTTAGCATATGATAAATAAACTGACTTGTTTAGTGTACAGAAATCTTGGTTAAATTTATTTTTTTACTTCCAATAAAGATTAGGGTTTAAATTCTGACTGCCCTTGAGCTGCAGTATACAGATTCCATTTTGTCTTTTTCATTTTGCTTTGGTTTATAAAATTCTTTGTAATTTAGGAACAGTAAGGAAAAGGACATGTAATCTCTTAAAAGCTCATAATTCTTTGGCTGTGCAGTTTGATGAGACTGTGCTATTGGAGCCTGCAGTCACACATATAGAAGATGATTCTATTAAAAACAGTACAGTAAATTAAGGAGGATCCTGCATTAGCTGATGCTTTGTCCCACTCTTGATTTGTCCTAGACCTTTTTAGAGTTTAAGGGAGTCTTGTATGTTCCTGTCCAAAGGCTGTGTGTCTCTAGGACAGAAAGCCACCCTTCAAGGGAACCCTTCCTCTACCACAAGCTCTTATCTGTGCACAACAACAGAACTGGACACATGACATAAGCAGTAGACACAACAGCAGATTCGTTATTTGTCTCAGGTGGGTTTTCAAGCTGTAATGTTGATGTGTTGATTATATTGAAGTTTTAAATATTAGTCAGAAGTGTTCTATATATCTTAAGAAATGAATTAAAATTTACAGCTGCTTGTAAAGAAAAAAACTGACTTAGCATCAATTTACTCTCTATACTGCTGTGTTCTCTTTCAGTTCATATGCTTTTTAGCCTTAGTCTTAAAAGCTGTTGCTATCGTGCAACTAGACAGTTGCCCTTCTTCATACTACATGTTAGTATGATTGTCCACAGGTTCTGTTGTGGATGTTGATCACTTTATTGTAAGCAGTGTTTGAGAAATACAGTGTTTTAAATGTTTAAACTTAGTAAATTAACCACCTTCAGCTTAATTCACATTTAATTTAAAATCCTAGTAAGGCGCAGGACTTTTCAGAGGTTTCTCACTGAATAGAGCTTTTTATTACGTTTTTAACAAGGATTACATAAACCAAATGATTACTATCTTCAAGAATTTAATATTTCCATTTTTTAATTATTTTAAATATTTTTGGAGTAGATATGGAACCTCAAACATTCTTGATGTTTAGCAAACTTTTTCCAAAATAACAGTGTTAATAGTGATAGTTTAAAAAATTAAGATACAACTTGAAATAATTACTCCATTGCAAACTGCAAAAACAAATGGGTTCATCTGCTTTAAAGCTGTTTTCAATGTACCACCCTAGAAAATGACACTGTGGGCTTAAACTCACCATAGCCACATCTGGGTGGCTCTGCCTTTCACGCTCAGTGCGTATCTCTGCCTCTATGGCTTCTCTAATTGCCAGCTTGCAGGCACGCTGGCAGATCTCTGTGAGGTCAGCTCCAGAGAAGCCCTCTGTGATCTTGGCCAAGTAGTTCAGATCAACATCCTGTGAGCAAAAGCAGCACCTCTATCTGAGATCCATGTTTACATTTGTTTCATGTTTCCCACCTAACCGTAAACCGATCCTGCAACTTCCAGCTTTTGTTATGTAATGTCTTGTAGTGCAACATGAGCTTGATTGTACTGTCACTCCTAGGGCTCTCAAGGGAACTCCCCACAGCAAGGGGCCAGCCTTCTGGCATAGTTGCTTTACTGCTTGTCTGGGCTTTCTGACATTTGCCTGAGATGGTGATATGATTCAAGATATGATGGTGCTGTGACTCTGATTCCTGAGATTTATGCATATAGGTTGCTGAGGAGCAGATGTCTTCATGGATCGACCTAGTCCCAAATGGGTTTGATCAAAATTGTCTCTCAATGGATAGGTACATAGATACATGATACATGAATACCATTTTTGTGTGGGAATTATTTGCTATTAACATGGAGAAAAATAGTAAAAATGGTGCACCAAGATATTTTGATTAAAAAAGCCAGTTGTGACTTTCCTGTGCTACAATAGGAAATCAAAGTTTTATATGTACCTACAGTATATGATAAAAGTGAAATTGCTGAAAATCAATGTCTATGATTTTTGATACTATCAAATCTTGGAAATTCAATCTTTTCAAGACCCTGTGCAGTCATCTGTTAACAGGAGTTGTCCATGGAAAATGAATTGCAGAATATGTCATTCTTTCTACATTTGAACATGTTTCATTTAATTCATAAAAATGTGGTACAATAAAGGCAATCACTATTGATAGGATGGTCAATTTCAGCCTATGGGGCTTCACAAATTATGTGGATGGATGACTGCTCAACAGTTAGCTACATCACGTTTTATTTATTGATGAAGAGTAAATTCTTGACTTGTATAGAAATACACTATGAACACAGTAATCCTATATCCTCTTATGTACTTCGCTGAGAGCATTATATTCACTTCAATTGTACTTTCAATCCTGAATATTTTAAATGTTTAATAAACTGCACATTCTGGATTCTCCAATGTTTTGTATACATGCTTTTCTATATCGAAATCTGCAACAAACTGAAAATCTGAAATGGAAAAACTTCTATCAGATTTTGGATCATCAAATAAACAAGCTTGTATTTCTAAGTGAGCAGCCAATGTTTCAACAGCTGTTGCTAAGTGGGCACATTGAGCTGTCTTGCACATATACTTAATACAATTCGAATTTATCTGAACAATGACATAAAATAAGTAGAATTACATCCAGAAACCATTTGCCTTGAGCAAAGCATTGATTACCTATTTAAAATATTTGTGATACCAAGTAAAAATGAAGTGAGTCTAATGCTTTCAGATAATTTGCATTGATCTACAAGTTAAGAATGGGGACAGACAGATGCCCTGGATAAGGGATGAAATCAATGTAAACTGAATATCTCTTTCTGGTGTTTGTTTTGAATCAGGAATGTTTTCTTAGTACACAGCAATTAAAATTAAAAATACAGAAGTTCAAGTTAGCATTTACTTTCCAGGGAATTTTTTACAAGGAATTCAGTAATCCTGTAAATAGTAGCTGAATCTGGGTTGCAGTATCAACTGTGCTAAAGCTGCGGGTAAGCACCAGCACTGCTGCTTCTAGTTATGCATGTAAATGTTAAATTCTCTTTGCTGTTCACAAACCTTGAGCTGCTTCCTGTGTGGTGATTACATTCAAAATACACATTTACTATGCCCCTAATTATACATATCATTAGAATAATGAATACAGGAGAATCTACTCAATTTGGTGTGGGTTCCCCTTACCACACTATGGAAATAGAAATTTGGCATGCTTTATTACACGAGGCCATTCAGAACACAATATTTGTAAAACATTTTCAATAAACACAGTAAACAACACAGATTCAATACCAATATAGTCCAAAATTGCAAAGCATAGTGAATGGAAAGTCAAATGAGTGGAAATATCACAATGATCTTTACCCGGGCCACAGGAGACTTGCGCAGGTTGGCTCTGAGGATGGCTACTCGTGACCCCTCATCAGGCAGGGGAATATAAATGAGCTGGTCCAGCCTTCCAGGCCTTAGGATAGCTGGGTCAATGATGTCTGGCCTACAAGGTTACACACAATCAATAGCATCACTGGAATGACCCTTACAGAACCATTTTAAACCGATACGTGCAGCACAATACAATTTTTGTTTTTGGACTAAACTTTCATGGCCCTTTCATGGCATTTGAATGTGTTAACCTAAAATAAAAGATAATGTGTGCTAACCTGTTGAAAAGCAATATAAACAGAAGGTACCAAATTTTGATCAAATTCATGCACTTCTCTCAGAATTATAGTTTCTATTTTAAATTTTACTTAATTTTGCTACTGGTGTGAGTGTGTATGTGTGCCTTGCCATGGATTGGTGTCCCGTCCAGGGTGTATCCTGCCTTGCACGTGTTGCTTGCTGAGAAAGGCCCTGTCTTCCTTGCAACCCTGAATTGGCTGAAGCAGTTCTAAAATGGATGAATGGATCATCATATCTTCTTTATTTGCGTTACATTTTTAATTAAAAAGATATTAATTAATTATTTAATTTTAATGTGAACTATATTTTTTACATAAAGCACGTCAAGATTATTGCATTTAGAGACTGTATAAAATAAAGGTTTTATTTTTAGTATGGTTTAAATGACACAACATTAGTGTCTGATTATCTTATTTTTATCCGATAAAGAAAAATGTGCTTCCAAGCTTTACTGACCTGTTCGTGGCCCCAATGATGAAAACGTTTTTCTTGTTGGTCATTCCATCCATCTCGGTCAAGATCTGGTTGATAACACGGTCTGCCGCGCCTCCCCCATCCCCCACACCACCTCCTCGGGCCTTGGCGATGGAGTCCAGCTCATCAAAGAACAAGATACAAGGAGCTGCCTGCCGTGCCTTGAGGGGAAGTGAAAGAGGGAAGAGGCTGGAAAAGGCACCAATAAGGGCAGTGCATTGGTTAGTTCTCATTAGCTTGAGAGCGTGTATGTAATTGTGGGTCCTTTATCAGAAAGTATTTCACGTGCAAAAACATCTAAGGTCATCTGTTTTTTGATCGATACTCTCATAGGATTCTACTGCTATTCAACATTGGGATTTATGAAAGACTCATTCCATGACTCCAAACTCAAGTTCAACTTCTTCCTTCTAATCTGCTTATTCAGCTTCATGCTTTTATATTTTTTTCTTTTGTTTCTGTCTTTCCTTTTTTCTCTGCAGAACAGAGTCCACCTGAAAATCATCCCCTGGGCAGACAATTTAGAATTAATACAAAGCAATTCTCCCCCAGAAACAAGGAAGTCTCAATACTCAGGATTTATAATTATGAGATTACTTCTTAGAGGATACCTGTTATTTTTCATCCTGGTTCAAAGAGGTTAGTCATATTCAGTTTGCTACTGAAAAATGACTTTAAGTACTAAGGAAGGTTCTATGCCATCTTGAGAAAATGTCTGGAAACCCTCGCATGGTATTTTTTTTAATTTTACAGAAAATAAGCCTTTAAAGGAGAACTGCAGCCCCAATTTCTCAAACATTATTACATCTCGGTAACAAAATAAATAACAGTGTAGAAACTTTTTTAGAATTAAGCACAAAATCATGAACTTTGTGAAAGAATGCCAAGAAGTTGCCATGGTGTTATGAACCCCTGGTCTCGCCATGGCTGAGCGCGAGAGTTCCCACGAATTGTGACGTGATGCAGCCCCTTCCTGCTCGATAGTCAATGTAATGACAAATGTAATGCGATGTACACGTGAATAAGTACAAGTTGTGCAGCAGACATTTCACCGCAGAAATGTTCCAGCATGATTGGCATGCAGAGTTAACATGTAAGTAGTATTTTGTTGGCAAAACCATCTCAAAGTCAAGAGCAATATTTCTACTTGATTAAAAGAGATGCATTTATATTAAAATGTAATATGGGTGCATTACAGTACATCACCGGAAGTTTTGTTGCCTTGTTCTGAATCACAGAACATACCTGGGAATTTTGTGATGGAGATATTTCAGGTTACTGTGTACATTTTACTTTTATTGTGGTTTGAAATAATTAATGCTGACTCTTTCTAACCCAAATATTTAAAAATAGCATTGCAGCTTCCTTTTAAATAAGGAATCTTGTGTGGGTCCATTCTCAGCCTGTGCCTGGGACAACAGACAATCATTGGTGAAACCACCAGCGCTGGGCGGAACCTGCAGAACAACACCATGGCCAGGCAGCTTATGTCCTCATGATGTGGAAACTGTCAGTCATCCAGTGGGTTTGTGGGAGGTATAGCTCCTATGGCTCATGCAGTATCTTTGAGCTATAATAGGCCTGGCCCACATACCCAGGGGACAGGCCACCCTGCAAGGCGCTCCCCAGTTTCTGCTCCCCACGATTGATAGGAGCTACACTACCATGGTGCTGGGGTAGCTAGTATATGCTACCCCAGCACCCTGGTAGGCAGCATATACTAGTAGCAACTGTGTGCTTTGGGGAAGTATTAAGACAGGGTTACATTTTTTCTTGGTACCAAGAAAGAAAATTGGAATTCAACTTGAAGGGGTTCTGGAAAACCTAACCAGGAATAAACCTAACTTAAGCAACAGACAATGAGAGGAGCTTGAAAAGGAAACTTAGACATCCTGGGATAGGTACCAGAGTTGGAGTGGCAGTTGAGGTTGTTGTGTGAGACCAAATTCAGGGGGATCTTTAGGCATGAACAGCAGTGGTTCAATGTAAAACAAATATTATGTCTGACCCTTAAACAAAAAACACACAGTTCTATACACAAAGTGATTGCCATAACATTAATATGATCTGTGTATCTATAAGTAATATAATATAAAGGATACTTCAGCTGAAAGCAGACATCTGTGTTACAAATATCATGTGAGGTTAAATTAATGTTCATTAATCTGATGAGCAATCCTCATGGTTTTTCTAATTTTCTTTGGCTGGAACAAGAATCACTCACAAGACTGATTTCCTTTGTATTTCAGTGTTGTAGAAAGAGCTAGCACTTAATGCACTGATGGAACATTTCACACTAGAGTATGAACAAAGTGTCTACAAAGTACAATATATCCCAATAACTCTTACCACCTTAATTTGCTGAGGTTGGTGACAATATTTTTTTATAAAACCTACCTTGTCAAACACATCACGGACATTGGCCTCAGACTCCCCAAACCACATAGTGAGTAGCTCCGGGCCCTTAATGGACACAAAATTGGCCTGGCACTCATTGGCAATGGCCTTTGCTAGAAGGGTCTTGCCACAGCCTGGGGGCCCATAGAACAGAACTCCACGAGATGGAGTCATCCCAAACTTCAGGAACTTGTCCGGGTACTCCACAGGATACTGCAAACAAGAAACAACTTTGAAAATAGTCAAAATAACAGACTGTCATGCATGCAGAAGACCTGTGAACTTCCCAATTCCCAAAATGAGCCTCTGAACAGTTGGAGCTGGGAGAAATGTTGGAGTCTCCTAGCTCATACCAGATCTTGCAAATTAGATATTAGTTGCAAAATCTTCCTTAAAACTGTTTTATTTCAGTTTCATTTACTGTATCAATTTGATTGTTTGGTTTGATTTGTTGATTGTTTTTTTTTCTAAAGAGCATTTACAATAGAGATGAAAAAGTGTGATATCCTGTCTATATAATATTATATGTCCTAGAGAAGAGGTGTTAGTGGGGCCAGCAGGGGGCACTCACCCTGCAGTCCATGTGGGTCCTAATGCCCCAGTATAGTGACGGGGACACTATACTGTAAACAGGTGCCGTCCTTCAGATGAGACGTAAAACCGAGGTCCTGACTCTCTGTTGTCATTAAAAATCCCAGGGCGTTTCTCGAAAAAAGTAGGGGTGTAACCCCGGCATCCTGGCCAAATTTCCCATTGGCCCTTACCAATCATGGCCTCCTAATAATTCCCATCTATGAATTGGCTTCATTACTCTGCTCTCCTCTCCATGATGTGTGGTGAGCATTCTGGCGCACTATGGCTGCCGTCGCATCATCCAGGTGGATGCTACACATTGGTGGTGATGGAGGGGTCCCCATTACCTGTAAAGCTCTTTGAGTGGAGTGTCCAGAAAAGCGCTATATAAGTGTAAGCAATTATTATTATTATTAGAGAAAACAATTATTTTAATCCAATAGCTCTTACACCAGATGAAAACTGTATGAAATCAGTATCTCACTCAGTAAAGTCAAACATGATTCATATCCATTTGCTAATAAATAAGAATGAAGTAGAAAAGGCGCACTAGTTATCCTTACTTACCTGATTTCAAAATAAGGACAAACACAAAACATATGCTGGAGTAATTTTCCATGACTTTTTTTCAGCTTATATCACAATCTACCCATGGGGTGAACAGATATTTTAAAACAAATGACAAAACACAAATTGTTACAAATGGGGGGTTACGAAACTGGTTAAAATCTACGGTTTAGTCAATTAATGAAATAATTATTCATAACCCCCAACATGGTTTCTAACCATATACTGGAGCAGTTGGTATAATTGGAGGCATGTGAATTCTTTATTCTCTGGCACAGCTTTGGTGAGAGGAGTAATAATCCAGGTACACTTGGTTAAAACAAAAATGTATTACAATAAACTACACAGGACACAAAACATACAACACACAAAGTTACACTATATACAGTATTTACAGACAAGGTGTTTCAGAGGCCTAACATTCTGGTCACCCAGAAAACCCCAGACTGCTACTAAGCACTAAACCCTTACATGCCTACAGAGGCCACACAAGAGATGAGCTGCCTTCTAACTAAATAAAAAGCAACCTGCAGTTAAATCTCTCTCTCTGCACCCTGGATGCCACAAAATAAATGGGAACCTATATCCCTATCCATAATATGTACCCAAATCAGGAAAGACATTTCTAACTGAGGTATCTTTTATCCAGGAAACCCAAGTTTCCTAAAAATACAGAATAGTACACTCTAATAAGGTTCAAATACTTGGCTCCAGTCAGGTTTGGTTTGGATAATCAAGAAGTAGAGGCTCTTGCCTGGCACAAGCTTCGAGTCCTAACTCCTCTGGACTCCTCTCTCTTCTCCCTGCTTCTCCTTGTTTGTTCCTTCTTCCTCTTCTTTGCTCTTCATGTCATCTTATATAGTCTGTTTCTGTCCTGCTCCTTGCCAATCATTCATCCACAACTTCCCTAGGTATACTAAGGTAAACTTTACAAATGTTTTTGCTCAAAGGACCCCCAGACATCAGCAAACATCCTCTCTCCTTTGAAGCTTGAAATATTTACTCTTCCCAGTTTCACAAACTTTATCTAAAATCTAAGAGACACTTCTAGTTCACCTAAAGCTGTAACAATACCCCCCTCTTAAAAAATTATTGTCCTGAACAATTGGTTTCATCAAATGAACTTATGAGGTAGAGATGTCATTAAAAGGGTAAAAGAAAGGTAACATATTTCTGCTTTTATCTGAATTATATTTCAGTAGGTTTCTAATTTTAAATTCCCCAATTGTAAGAGAAAACTAGTGTCCTTTACTGACAGAGCTCATAGTATTTTTCCAACTTGGTTTCCCTTAATTATAGGCTTATCAAGAGGATGACCAATTAGCAACATTAGGACCATCACTCTGTGTCTGATATGTCATTTAGTGGTCTTTGAAAAACAAAAATGCAAAACTTTGCATAAAGGTTCCCCAAGTAGACCTAAAAAAACTGTACTGAACAGTGGACGTCACCCTTATTTACGCGATTCACACGGATTTCAGCCTCTGCTTCTGAGAGCTGTTTAATCCCACAAGTGTCGCTTACCAATTTCTGGTGCCTTGCAAACCCTGTTCAGTGAGAGACTAAAACCGTTTGCTATAGACTGCAGCTCTTTTGACTCAATAAACATAAACAGAGGTGTCCATTACTCATTATAAAAAACACTTCCCTAATCAAAATAAGCTCTTTAGTACAGTATGAATCACTGAAATTTACTTAAAACTTTAAGAAAACCCTTAAGCTGCAACAAAGATGCAGATACTGTTCTTAACATTACAAAAAATATAGAAGTGAGAAAAATGTTACTTTCCATTCCTTCAAAGTGTCTTTGCGTGAAGTGACTCTAAGATAATGACAGAGATTTGGTCCCAGGTAAAACGTCAAAGGAGAACAATCAAAGTTATCTTTTACCTAGACCAGTGGTTCTCAAACATTTTGGACCAAGTACCACCCCTGATCAAACCAAAGCATCCAAGTACCACCTACAAGTCATCTTCTCATAGGAACTCCAGAAAATCTCAATGACCAACATGAGCATGTGTGCAGGCACACACTCACACACACTTATAATAAATACTATAATAATAAACTTTATTTGATATAGCGCCTTTAAAGGTGGCTTCTCAAAGCGCTTTACAGAATGACAACAGGAACAACAACAATTAAAAATAAACAATAAAAAGTACCATTTCAGTGAGAGGGGTGAGCCTGTTTAGTTGAGCAAAGCAGATGTGAATTCATTGGTCGAGCTTTGATACAATTCACAACAGAGTTTAACAGATTTTAAATCCTCAGGCATTTTCTTGACGGCCAAGGCCTCTTCATATCTGGAGCAACCTCTCTAATTCGTGCAATTACACTGCTGTGTCAGCTTGTCATCGCTCTAGCACCGTCTGTACGAACTCCGACGCATTTTATCCAGTCGATGCCAATCTCTTCGATAAATTCATTCAAAAGCTGAAATATGTGCTCTCCTGTAGTTCCTGTTGGTAGAGTCCTCATGGGACGTACCCTCAAGCTCATATCTAACGTAAACGAGCAATTTGGCCAAATCAGCGACATCTAGACTCATCTAATTGCAGTGAAAAGCATCTGCTAATCTTAACACACTCTGTCAGCGTACTTTTGACATCATCTGCCATATCAATAATTCTATGAGTGACTGTGTCTTTCGAAGGGGTTGATCTGTTTAGCAGCTTCATGCGAATGGGAGCAAAACACAGAGACACTCGGTGTATTTTTCTCAAATTAACCTAGAACAGTTCTTAAATATTTTTCTGTTATCTATCACACTTTCCTGTGCTCACAAGATTGCCAGTGTTCCAAAACCATGCACATTCTCCTACCTCCCTATTTGCTGAAGATAACTTTTTTTAAAAATACAATTGATCACTTACGTTCGTTGTACGCATTTCTATCCTTTTCTGTGCTTACAAGATTGGCAGTGTTCCAAAATCCCACACATTCTCCTACCTTCCTATTAACTGGAGATAACTTTTTTTAAATACAATTGGTCACTTACATTCGTAGCACGCATTCCTATAAAATGGTATAGAATTACATAGTAGATCTTGTGTCCACTAAAGTATTAGCGCGTGCTGCGTATTTGACGCATAAACAAATTTTATTAAAACAGAAAATATGGAAACCCGTCCCAATTTTTCAGTGCACACAACAAATTTCCAGGGTCATATGGTGTACTGCAGTGAAGGGGGTGGTTCAGAGATGAAGTCCGGGAACCCCGATATCTGGTAGAGCTTGTCTGAGGACGGAGAGCGACCCTGCATGCTGTCTCTGTCTCTGATGCAGACAGGTGTAGGAGGTGAGACAGCCAAGTGGTTGGTGCTGCAGACAGAAGTGCGTTCTTGGAGAGACGTATCATCATTGCTCTAGGGCAAGGAAAAACTATCGCTGCTGTAGCACACAGACTCTAAGATGGTCTCAGCACAGTTGCACCCTTCTCGTGCAGTAACTCGCAACTCACCCAGTCCTCATCTGTAGCCAGGGTGTCAAATGGGCTCTGGTTTGGGAATGACACAGGCTACTTGCAGTCTTCCTTTGTGTCCAATTCATTGGTCACTCCTATCAGCACAGGGACCCCAGAGCTCACAGAGCTACTGACACTGACACAGTCAGCACTGCTGGCTTTAGGCAGACTGCCTCTGCTTCTTCTGTGCTCTGTCAGCTGGGGCTCTTCAGTCTCAAGCATGTTGTGGAAGCCAAGTGGAGGTGCAGAAAGCTGAGATTCAGTTTCTGGTGTGGTTCTTTTGGTTGTAGAGGGCTGTTGCTGTGGAGCTGGTTGCTGTCTGGCAGTCTCTGTCTTGAGTGGTGAATCGCTGTCTGCAGTCTTTTGTGCAGTAAAACATTCTACTGTGGACTGTTCTAGCCCTGACACTTAATCATCCAAAGAAAACAAAGACTGGGATTTTTCAGTGTGACACCAATTGTTAGAAATGGGCACACGTGGTTAAAACAATATTTATACATACAACACACAAATTACGTACAGTATTTACAAACAGGGCAAAAAATCCCAAGAACCCGAATTCGCAACAATATATCAATATATCGTTTTTTTTTTAATCAGTTTAGGAACAGACAAAAGAATAATTTGTGAGACATTAGCCATATTAGTATTATGAATCCATAATAAGAGGAAGAATAATTGATTACCTGCACCAACTCCTGAAGCTCCCTTTTTACTTCATCCAATCCTCCGATATCCTCCCAGTTCACCTGGGGCACCTCCACCACTGTCTCCCGCAGAGCAGAAGGGTTACTTTGGCCAAGTGCCCACTGCCAGACAGAAAGCCAGAAGAACAAAATAAAATTCCTTAACAGGAACTGGGCCTTTAGTACAATGCAATGCGCTGTAACCCCTTTGATAAGAAGACAAACATGAGCAGAGAATAGTGGGACTGTGTTTCCAATCATTTCTCTTCAAGAAGTTCATTAATATAGTCCACTTGAATCATAACATAGCTATATTTTTTACATGCAACTCTTTTTAACCCTTTTATTACTGTCTGCCTGCATCTAATTTTTAAGAAGACACCATGTTCTTTTCTTGAACTGAAGCACTCATCCATGTTGTTGAAGCTTGTACCATGACTTCTATGAAGAAACAACTGCATGAGATCATTAGATTAATAAGTACCTAGCTACCAAATGGACTAGATACTGTAGGTCAAATGGTCTTCTTCCTTTTTTTGTTCTTAACTTGGAGTAGTTTTACTGTAAGTTTATTTTTTACACAATGTTCCATCAGTTTTTTTTAACTTTTTTTAGCGCTCAAATTTTCTGTGCTTTTATTTTATTGTTCTCCTCTGCACATTTGTCCTGGAAGACTCACTGGTTTCTGCAATCTGTATCAGTGGCTAGAGCCAAACTAAACATTCTAAAGCAGGTTTTCCCCGACCAAAGCTTTGACCCTCTGACATAAACATACCCTGAAGTCATCCATTGTGACAGCTAGTGAGTTAAGGACATCTGCATCGATTGTCTCATCTTCCAGGTCAATCAGAATCATTTTCTTCCGAATGGCCTGCAGAGCAGCTTCAGAGCAGAGTGCAGCTACATCGGCGCCCACATGCCCATGAGTCTCAGTGGCAATCTGTCATGACAAGGGTGAAAATGTAATAACACTACTCTTACCTGGGAGAGAGCATTGTCCACGAAAGTGTGGAGAGCCCACGTGTAGGTGAAGCAAGCAGGCAAACAAGCCGACAGTTAGGGTGAGTGAGCAGGGGTAAGCCAAGGAATCCAAAGGAAATTCTAGAAATGTAGTCCAAGCTCAAGCAAAGTTCATAACCAAGGAAACATGGGAACAAAGAACCAGGGAAACCCCAAGCAAGGTCAAAGTTTGCAAAGCCAAATTCGTAGAAAGGAAAACATAGAAACAAAACAAAAGGGAAATCCATGAACAAGGTCAAAGGAAAGCATGTTCAAAATACAAAAGCTCAAACAAGGTAGGCGTATTAATTAACTAGCTATGACTATTGGTCTAGCTGAGGCTCTAACAATTGCTGTGAAGATTCAAATGTGTTCTCCAGAGTCCGAGAGGAGCAAACATGACAGAAAATATGCAAAACTTAAATCATGTAATGAGCTAGTTTTATATTTGGCTGCTTGCTGATCACCCTAAAGGGTATGACCTTTTCTGTTATTTCTTTACAGCGTTTTGTATACAACACTCTGAGTCTTCCCCTGTGGCCTGTCTGCTCACCCTCTCCAAATCTACATCGTCAGACAGCTTCATATTCTTGGTGTGAATCTGCAGGATCTCTAGACGCCCGGTGGCATCCGGGATCCCAATGTCGATTTCCCTGTCAAATCGTCCTGAAGAAGGAACAAAAACAATAGTAGCCTAACTTTCACAAGATTAGAGAATGAAAAGATGTGTAAGTACCATTTGTAATCCAGCAACATTTGAAAACTTTTAAAGGGTATGAATACTTTTGCAAGACACTGTAACAGCCTCAGGATCATGTGTGGAAAGAATGTGATTCTGAAGATTCTGTGGTTCCTCTTGCTTTCTATCATGGTGATCTGTAAATAGGGTTGTTTGTTGATAATCGCAACGAAAAAACTATTTTTATATCTCAATGGAGCCTCTGTAATTTTAAAATGACTCATATCAAGCCAAGAAGACATAAAGGGTAGTGTAAAGCCAAGTTTATAAGTATTTCTGATTTTTTTTCTCACACCTACCAAATCTGCGCAGTGCTGGGTCCACACTGTTGGGCCTGTTTGTGGCTGCCATGACAACAACATGTGAACGCTGCTTGAGTCCATCCATTAAAGTGAGAAGCTGAGAAACAATTCGCCTTTCCACTTCCCCATGGGTCTGAAAAATTCAAACCCCAGATATGAACAGTCCACAGCACTCAGAACTGTAAAATTCCTCAACATGAGGTTACATTCAGAAACATACTACTTAATTTTTCACCTGTTTTGGAACCAAGTAATGTACAAGGTATCCTGAGGTATTGGTATTCTGAGGATGACCAAGGGTAACCTAATAGCTATGGCACTTGGAAAGCTGTACAGTACATTATTTTTCTAAATAATGTATTTTGTTGCCACTTGTTTTTTTATCTTAATTTTCATCATCATTAATTTCTGCTTTATGATTGAACATTTGTGTATAAAGGCCAATACTCCAGTCCAATCCAGCCCTACCTTCTCCCTCTTTGGTGCAATGGCATCCAGCTCATCGATAAAAATGATAGCTGGGGCATTCTTCTCTGCTTCCTCGAATGCCTTTCTGAGGTTGCTTTCTGACTCTCCTGCCAGCTTGCTCATGATTTCTGGGCCTGTGTGAATATTTTAGAATAAACACGCTTAGGAATATAAAAATGTTATATTTTTATAGAAACAGGCATTACTAAAATATTATATTTCTTTTAACATTGTGGTTTTGTCATCACATGTAGGATTCAGAGAACAAATTAATCAGCAGTCACCAAACTGTAAATTTCTGATAAAATGGTCATCAAGCCTGTATTCTGTGAACTATGCAATATGAGAAGCATTCTGGAAAACTGTCAATAGCCAAACTACATTTATAAAACCTGCCACAAAATCCAGGTCATCCTTAAAAAAGTGAAAAGGTTATAGATACTATTAATACTACTAAAGCATTATAGATACTATTAATACAATACAAGAGTCAGCAACCTATGGCAATTATTATTATTTTTCATGGCCTCTCCAATGAAAGTGGCATGTGTAAATAAAACTCTAATAAGCCATGAAGAAACTAGGTTAAAAATTATAAAAAATTATTTGACTGATTTTTCTGTGATTCTCTACAATATGCTACCCAATGAAAGCTCATTGGCATAGAAAAAACAATTAATTTGGTTTATTTAATGCATTATTTTTAGCAGGACTACCCTATTTTTTTCACATGGAAAGCTCACAATCCATGCCGCTGATAACATTTTACACATTTAAGTGGAAAGTCAAACATTTTGGATAAAATGGCAGTTGCTAAGAAAGCAAAGTTAGATGGTCACTCATTATAGCCTTTTTGGAGAGAAAAATATGAATTTGTTCAACATAAAGACCAAGCTGTTTGTGTTCTATATTGTACATCGAAACTGTACAATGAAAAATTGGTTGCAAAACTCATGTTTCTAGCCGACATCACCACACAAATGAAAAAACTCAATCTCTGTCTGCGGAGTGCAGATCAAACTGTGACAGTCATGGAAGGCATTTCTTGCAAAACTTGGTATTGGCATTAGAATTTTGTGTCAGATTTTAGGTTTTTTTTCAGTGTTTCAGTGAATGGGCATTGAGGATTTTGAAATACAGCTAATTGAATGGCAGTGCTCAGACTGATGGACCTCAAAGTTCCAGGATCTGCAAAAAATAATTAAGGCTACTGAAAGCAATCACATTTACTTTTTGAAGAAAGTGGTATTTCACTACTCTCAGCATTTGGATCAAAGCACCTCTGTGAACAGACATTTTCAAATATGAATACGTTTTTTTTCCCTATAGCCTATTTTCCCTCATAGCCAAGCAAAAAATAAATACTCAGAGGCTTGTAAGCTGTGTAAAGTGTCAAGCTATGAGCCTGAAATTGGACAATTCAGCACAGGAAAGCAAGGGCAAGGATAACACTAGATATGCATATAAATTTATTAATTTTAAATATTATTACTATACATTTTAATATTGCATATTGATAAACAAAATGTAAGTAGGGCTATTATTGACTTTATAAAATGTATCTGTGGCATGCATATTTTTAACAATAAGTGCATGAGGTAACTTGTAAAATGCCCCTCCTGAAAGCCTGCCGACCCCTGGTATAGTAGATAGTACATAAATAATTGCAGGGATCTCTATTCATTAGGACCACTGCTTTTCGTAACTGATATCAATGATCAAGATTGTGGTACAGCTAGAAAATAATTCACAGACAATACAAAAAGGAGGATTAGAAAATACTGTGGAATCTGTAAAGGAAATCCAAAGATATAGATCCAGATATAAAAAGATATTGCAGCTCTTTAAATCAGAAGAGCAACCAAATACATTCTTGGGCTCAGAAGATTGTCTTACAATGATAGGCTAGATGATTTGAACCTTTTTAGTCTTCAACAGAGCTTGAACAGAGAAGGCTGTGAGAGAAATTTAATGGAGTCTTTAAAATTCTTACATGCCATGACCTTTGTCAAAAACAATGGAATTTTTCAGAAGGAAAAGTGAAACAAACATATTGGACACAAGTGAAAATTATGCAAAAGTGCGTTCAAAACAGAGCAGGCAGCATGTCTTTAAACAAAAACTTGTGGGAGTCTGAAACAAGCTGCCCATCCATATTTTTGAACTCTAATACTGTAACTATTGAGCAAACAACAAGCTAGATGAGTTGAATAGCCTCCTCTCATTTATAACTATTCTTATGCAGTTATATGTAAATGCAATGTATATAATTGCTTGAAATAAGCCATTGCTGTGATTTAAAGGCATTTATACAGACCACATTTTGCAAATATGTAAATCACTACTGAAAGTTTAAATGTAAAAATGTGCTCATAAATAAATGTTCATGATAAGGCTGATGAGCAGTTCTGTTGGTTCAAAAACTTACCATTGATCAGAAAGAAGAATGCTCCTGTTTCATTGGCTACAGCCCGAGCCACAAGAGTTTTACCTGTCCCAGGTGGACCATACAGCAATATCCCCCGGGGGGGCTACAGACCAGAGAAAAACACATAATCTGAGACTCACATTTAGTGCTACTGCTGAATTGTGATGTCCTAATTGTCCAAGCATTATATTAGTGGCTGGAGCTTCAACATAATCTTCCATAAACCCTCTTTGAACCCTCTTTGAACATGTCCACTGGCACAAGCAGATTGCGAATCACTTGGAGAATCTTGATGTATCTTGATGAGTGAAGAATCTTCAATCTCTGAAGAGAATCATCACATCTCAACTCTTCTATGATCTAGCCAGAGATTGGCAGACTCTCCTTGATCATTTATTTTCTCAGAACTCCTTCATACAGAAGAATTGTACTGCTGTCCCCCAAATACTAACATCAATCTATCTATAAAAGGTATAATTTAAAGGGCAGTGCCACAAAATATGGGCATTGAAAACTCCAGATGTAATCCTGATTGTTTTTTAAATGGCCACTACACATACTGTATCACTCAAAACAGAATTTCAACAAGATTTTTATTCAGCTCCACCCATAATATGAATTGATTTGATTCATTGGTTATTGCCTGAGAAGTTATAACCAATAAGCTTCAAGGACCAATGATGCAAATCCTCTCATTTGTAGCCTTTCATTTGTAACAGTCACAAAGCATCACTCACCTTCACACCAATGGCTTTGAAGAGGGCTGGGTGTCGCAGAGGCAGCTCCACCATCTCTTTAATCTGGGCAAGCTGCTTCCTGCACCCACCAATATCGTCATAGCCAATATCGTTCAGGCTCTCCTCCTCATCCTGGTGGCCATGCAGAAAAGGCATGTAGTTCACTCATTAACTCCTTACTTTCTACTTCATTTTTTTGCACAGTTGTTTAAAAGACTATTTATTGAATTGCATTGTTTTAGGTATATTGTGTCTAAGCCACTGTCCCTTCTCTCTTCCTGTTAAGCACTGTGAGGTGCCCTGCAATAAAAGACACTATCAATATATAACTGATTGAAGTGTTACTACTACTATAGTGTTACCATAATTGATTGTAGTGTTCTCAGATACTACACTTTATGTTATTTCTCTTTCTAAAATGCACACTTAAAAGTACTTCCCATCAGACAGCATTTTACAAAACACAACTATGGGGAGTATTTCATTTTACAGGCTGGATATCAGATTGCATCAATAAACAATTCTAATGTTTCAGACCCTACCCTTTTAATTTTTCATAGGTCCTGTCAGGTTAAAAAACCCAATCACAGACTTGTATGTTTCACTCTATAATTCAAAATCAAAATCTATTTGGACTGACTTGACTACTGACTTGCGTCTAGAGGCTATTAATAGCTTGTATTTCCTATTATCAGATAATAAAATCACACTGTGTAATGTTTAGTTAATCAACTAGATAATTAGTGAAAGGATTATAATTTCACATTGTCAAATGGGTACGATGAATGGTATGTCTGGTCAGGCCCGAAAAGTGTAAGTTGGTGACTGGATTTTAGTAACTGTCTGAATGTATTTTTGTTGAGATGGTCTACAATATTAATGTCTGTACTTTTATAGTCCTTGTGAGTTCTTTAAATGTGTTTAGACCTCTTGGATTACCATTTTAGGGCCATACCCTGAAATACTACTATTAGTGTTATGTTTAGTATGTTTAGAGGCAGGCTTTTATAGCAACTTAAACTTGAATTTCCATTTGATACCCACAGATTAAAAAGCAGAGTGTGTCACTCACACAATTTTGAGAGGCTACTTAGTTTTGCTAACATGTGGCAGACACTAATCTAGTGCCATGAATACACTTGAATTTAATAATATTTTCAGGTGTCTAACTGTTGTAATAACTTGCAAATGTTATTTCTAGTTATTATTTCTGTTATTGCAGCTTCCTGGCTTTTGTTGCAGTATTTGTTTTCAATACCTTCCTTACCTCTCGCTTGATGGGCTCTCCCTCACAGTGAATGATGGTGTCTGGGGCCACAATGCAGTGAGGGGTGGGGTCAGTCTCTACAACTTTGAACTCCACTGCACGCATCCCCCCTCGGACCAGAAAAATGTCTCCTAGACAAGGAGCAACAACAGGATCAATCAAAGCATGACAGAGGCAGAAAAAGGATTTAAATTATGCCATGTCCACATAAAATATACAAATTCAATGCCTGCCTTGAAAATGAAATTATGAAGTCCTAAATGTACTTGGAACAGCATCTAACATTGTTCCTGAGACCATCAGAAGGGTAGTGTAGAGTTACATTATAAAATTGTATAATTGAGTGCAGTTTGTCAGAAGTTAAAATGGTGTGTCGCTAATCTGCAGTTTTGGTTTACTGTCCTATATCCCAAAATGTCAATAAATAGTGCTGTGTGTTTGGCATAAAGTCAATGTAAATGCTCAGAGCAGGTCCATCAATGATATCATAGACCACAGAAATGAATACATCTGTTTGCAATTTGTAATTCTAAGTATTAAAAACTGGACAACAGGCTTCTTTACTGGCCACTCAGAAGTAAGGCAGTTGCCCTAAATGCAGGTTAAGTTCCATTTAATATAAGTCACAAGTTTAAACCATGTTCAAGAAGGGGTGCACAATGGGGACTCTCCTTGAAACGGCATCTCCAGGGTCTTCCTGGTTGCCATGAAATCAGCAAGAGATGTGTGGCTTCTCCAGTTGGCACTAACTGTCCTTTTTAGGCACTGCTATGTGTTGAAGGGTTTTGTCATTGTGCAGGCTGGAGGAGCTTGCCTGCCCTACCTCATTCTCACTAGCAAACAAAGGAGTTATTGTTGTGAGCAACATGGTAGGATGCAGAAATAAATTCACTTATTAATACCAGCAGTGATGCACCAGAGCATTTGTGATCAAAATTAAATACAGAACACACAATCTACCTTTGTGAACAGGCCGGTATGCCTCTAGAAAATAAGGCTTCAGGAACACCTCAAAAAGATTCCCTGAAAGTCCCTCTATGGTCTCATCAATGGGCAACACATGAATCCTTTTTCCATATTTTACATCAGGACAGGCCTGTATACTGCAGAAAGACAGAAGAAAACAAAACATATTGCTTCAAAAAGGCACAGAAAGGCATGTTTTTATCTTTATTCTCTTTTTTGTAACTCTGTTTGCTTTCCATCAAGTTTCCTGGCCATCTTAACAAAAGGTAAGATCTCTGATTTTTTTAGCCCTGGACACATTCTAAACATAATTCAACTTTTTTAAGTCATGTTCACTAACATTAATGAATTACCACAAAGATAAAGACAATTTAGTGTCCACACTAATACCAATATCACACAAAAAATATAATTTACATTATTTAAAATGACAGATACTCCAGGTTTACGGCACTAATCAGAATGAAACCAATAGAAGGTACCATAAAAATACTTATTTATAATAAAAGCTGGAATGACACAATGTATTAAATAATGTGATGTATACGACAGTTATATCAAAATGCAATTAGAGATCCTATATTATATTATGGCAAATCATGAGTTTTAACAGTTTTGATCCTGAAGGCAATATAATCGAGGCTCCTCACTGGTGGCAGCCAAGACAAACATTTTTTGCAAGAAATTCAATTTTATACAGTCATTGGCTTGCTCACAAGCCGAAAGTAAAAATAAAACCAAAGGTCAGAATAAACTTCTCTCAGCACAAAAAGTACTTAATGAAGGAGATAAAAGGTTTTTTCTTGGCAACATTTTTCTACATGGAAAATTTTCAATGGCATTTATAATCACATTTGTTACTAGAATTTGAAACGGGTATTTCTAAGGCAACAATAAGAACCTAAAACAAAATCTTTAGCTGATTTAACTTAAAGAAAGGTATTTACAGTATGACAAAGAATCAGTCATTGGTTAGAGATGAGGTACAGTACCATTTACCCCAGCTCCTCAAAACTAGTGTAACAAATTGTTTTTTTGCTTACTTGCTAACCTGTTTTATGAAGGACGAAGTATACTAAAAATTGAATGGGGCATCTTTAAATAATATTTATATAAATATATGCTATATATATTTAAAATATACATGGTTTAATATAGCATAGACACAGTTATTATTTGCATGCTTTTCTACAGTATGTACATGAATAGATTTGTAGCATGAGCAACCACTGTTTTAACTTTATAATTAAACATGAAGCTCCAGTGCTTGAAATAAGATGACTTTATTTGAAGATGAAGGTCTGTGCCTGAAATACATTTTGGAAAAGGAACTTTGAAGCTAAAAGAAGTGTGACCACATGACACTCACTGATACTGCTCACTAGATGATGACTGAAGTGTGACCATGGGGCACTCACTGATACTGCGTACCTGAAGGTGATCGTAGTGGGACCAATGACATTCACTGATACCGATCACTTTACAATACCAAGTGGTCATGTGGCATTCGCTGATACTGCTTACCTGATTATGTCACCTAGCCGTACCCGCAGATTGTTCCTGGTGACGCGGTTCATGCGCACCCTTTCCTCAGCACAGGTGTCATCTGTCAGAACGATACACACTGTCTGTCTGCGTTTCTTTCCTTTCAGAAGGACTGTGTCACCACGGAACAGCTGGAGCTCCTCCATCTTACTCTGCAGTGACAAGCATTTAACAAAAAGATGTAAGGAGAGGAGCACAGCTTGTTTCTGTTTCCTGGCACTGCACCTTTAGGAATTTGTAATCTTGGAAAAGCAATCTTTCTTATCCTTGATAAAGGATACATTTAAAAGGAGAATGAGACTTGAATATGGATAAGGTTTTAAACAGTGAAAAAAAATCAGACTTTAAATGGTCTCATAAAAAAATATAAATCTAAAAAGACATTCAGAAATATTTCTATGTATATGAAACACACTCAAGAGAAATTACAGGTATTAACATAAAAGTGAGGATTTGAAATTTTATTAACCACTTATTATAATTGATACCTGAAAAAAAGATGAAGGACCCTATTTAGTAAATATAGACAGGTGTTGTCCTTGTTGTAAAAATAGGACCATTTGTGAACCACTCTGAATGCAAATCAAATGTGGCTTAGAAGTCTGTCCTCATAATTGGGCAAATGCACAACAATAGTGAAATAAGTAAAATAGCTAATCAAGGTACAGTGAGGGAGTAAGACTGCAACCAAAGGGGATTTTAAATTTCCTCCAAAAACACCCACAGGAAGCACAAGGATTTTCAAAACTATCTTTTGTTTTTGCTCATTAGAATGAATGGGAAATGAATAAATTCCACAACCTGCTTTACCTAACCTTTAATTAAATCTTGAGCTGCACACGATACATTTGGGTAGCTCATGCCTGCATGATATGGAACCTCTCAGCAGCGTAAAAGGCTGGTGCAGCAGAGGATCTCAGGCCTACATGGGAAATAGTGTGCACTCCTCATATTCTCCTTCCAGAACACACAAGCCGTCCATAGTAAGTAAAAATGTTGCATACATAGTGAGTCAGAAAGTTCAAGACAAACGTTCTAAATATTTGGGATCATCTCCTCCATTTTCTTTTTCTGGTCCCATAAACATTCAAAGTGTACTCCATTTCTCTTTCATTTGTCTTAAGAGATTTTTTTTCCATGTTAAATATTTTTTTATCTCCCTCATAGCTTACCTTTTCTGGTATTTCCAACTGTTCTTACAGTTTTACAATTCTTACAGTTTTTTATGTACATTGAAACATAAGTGCTTTCATCTATTGTGTTAGGGTGCTAGCACGAGACAATTGCAGATTTGTTCAATGACTGTGTGTAAATGATGACACCCCCCTAAAGTTATGACTGTGCCCAGTGGTAATACTAACTATCCAGATGGGTACTAAACCACATTTGCTTTACCACATCAGTGGACATAGCCTACTTCCCTACATGTACTGTATGTCTGATTTTGATATGATATAAGTAATTTGGGTTTGCATTGGAGCTCTGTAAACATTGCTAAAGAAGTAAAACTATAGAAATGTGACTCGGTTGTTTGAGTATACTTTAATTTTAGTAACTGAATATCAATAAACTACAGCATATCCTTCCACGTAAGACTGCAAACCACTTACATCACTGCTAACCTGACAATTGGTTAAAGGTAGGATGCACCTTGGATAACAGTCTGCTGCACAGCATGTTAATATATTGTTACAGCTGTAGTGTCAGGGATGTCGGGAGGGACAAACCGTGGAATGGCAGGAGAGCGAAAAAGACCCATATGCATAGCGGCGGAACGGGGGATTAACCCGGGTTCAGCAGTTCAGGAGTCGTATTGAAACCAATGCCCTCAGGCAGCGGACGTGGGGCAACCTGGTGCTAGGCAGGTCTCAGGACATACGAACGTCAATGTTGAGCAAAGGTGAATGAGTGACCCGGAAATATATAGCCCCAGAGAGAGAGACACCGGAAGGACAGCAAAGCACAGGAAACTAGGGACAGGACAGAGTAGGAGCACCCTCTGGCTGCAGAGGGCGTGACAGTACCACCCCCTTCATGGGCAGCTCCTGACACCCATACAAATAAGTGAGCTGCACAGCACTGGGGGGAAGAAAAACTTAGTTTTAACTGAAAGGAAACCTCCGGGAGTCCACGGCTGAGAGCTGCCCCCTCCTCCAGGGTGTAAACCTTTATTGGGTAGAGGAAGGGGGGGTCAGGAGAGCTCCAGAGACTTAAAACAAAAAAGACAAGTATACAAGCACAAAACACAACAAAGATAAACCTGGGAGACCAAGGAAACAAACCACAAAAAACAGATAGGAGCCAAAAGTTCCAAGACACACGGGACAGGGGGACCAGAGAGAGGGGGAAACCAGGAAGTGAAAAATCAAAACACCAAGCAAAAAAACAAGAATAAAAACACAAAAACCCGGGAAAAAATATCGCAGACTGGCTACTAGGCACGTTCACATTCTATCACTGATATCGGAGTGGACAACCCGAGGAAAGTCAGGCCGCAGCCTGCTCACAGGCACAGATGTCCGGAGTGATATCCAGCAATAAGAATGGAGGAACGGCAAAAAAGGCTCACCACCCTATCGCTGATATCGGAGTGGACAACCCGAGGAAAGCCAGGCACACAGCCCGCTCACAGGCACGGATGACCGGAGTGATATCCAGCGATGAGGATAGGCGGGCCATCTCAACATTCAATCACGGATGCCGGAATGACAACCCAAGGAAATCCAGGCCGCAGCCCGCTCACAGGCACAGGAGTCGGAAAAGGCATCCCGCGATTAGAATAGGAGAGCTGAGAGAAAAAAAAGCCAGAAAAAAAACTGCGGAAAAACAAAAGGCGCCGCTTGCGGGGTCACTAGGAGGCTCAGCATTCTGTCAGGGATGTCGGAAGGGACGAACTGTGGAATGGCAGGAGAGCGAAAAAGACCCTATGTGTGGCGGCGGAACGGGGGATTAACCCGGGCTCAGCAGTTCAGGAGTTGTATAGAAACCAATGCCCTCAGGCAGCGGACGTGGGGCAACCTGGTGCTAGACAGCTCTCAGGACATCCGAACGTCAATGCTGAGCGAAGGTGAATGAGTGACCTGGAAATATATAGCCCAAGAGAGAGAGAGACAACGGAAGGACAGGAAACTAGGGACAGGACAGAGTAGGAGCGCCCTCTGGCTGCAGAGGGTGTGACATTTAGATGACAGAAAAGTGTCTCTTAGATTTTAGATAAAGTTTGTGACACTTGAAAGAGTAAACACTTCTAACTTTAAAGGAGAGAGGATGTTTGCTGAGGTCTGGGGCTCCCTTGAACAATTGTAATACCTAGGGAAGTTGTGGATTAATGATAGGGCATGGAAAAGTACAGACACACACAATATAAGATCACAATATAGAGCTCAGAGAGGAGGACAGGAGGAGAAGAGAGAAAGAAGAAGAGGAGAAGCAGAGAGAGGAGTCCAGAGGAGTTAGGACTTGAAGCTTGTGCCAAGCGACTGCCCCTACTTCATGATCATCCAAATCAAACCTGACTGGATGGAACCTTGTTAGAGAGCATGCTTTTCTGTTATTTTTAGGGAACTTGGGTTTCCTGGGTAAAAGATACCTCAGTTAGAAACGTCTTTCCTGCTTTGGGTGCATTTTTAAGGATAGGGATATAGGCTCCCATTTATTTTGTGAAATCCGGTGTGCAGAGAGAGATTTAACTGCAGGGTGCATTGTTTTTAGTTTGAAGGTAGCTCATCTCTTGTGTGGCCTCTGTAGGCATATTAAGAGTTTAATGCTTATTAGCAGTCTGGAGTTTTCTGGGTGACCAGAATGTTAGGCCTCTGAAACGCCTTGTTTGTAAATACTGTACATAAAGTAACTTGTACGTTGTATGTTGTGTGTAGTGTAGTTTGTGTTTTGTCATTGTAATAAATATTTGTTTTAACCAAGTGTACCTGGATTTTTACTTCTCTCACCAAAACTGTGTCAGAGAATAAATTCCTGTGCCTCTAATTATACCAACCGCTCGGGTATATTGTTAGAAATGAATTACAAGTCGGAGGTTATGAATAATTATTTCACTGATTGACTAATCTGCTTGGTCAATTCCTGAATTTCACCAGTTTCGTTACCCTGCATTTGTAACAATATATTCAAGTAAATATTCAATAACAATGAATTAATTAAGCTTTACTTGTTCCATATACACACACATGTGCATATAGGGTGCAATTCAGAACTGCAATTCAAACTCTTCACAGAAGGTACACAAGCCCAAGCTTGAACAAAGGAACTAAGGGCTGTAAGGCCACTCTAAGTTTCCCCTTACATTTATTTTTTAATAAAAAGGTGCAACTACACCTTTATCAGAATAAACAGCTTACACAATGTTTCATTTCATTTTACAGTGATGGAAAATAAATATGTAATACTTCGTTTTTATATTTTACAGTACTTATTTAGTGTTGCATGAAATCAGTTACATGATATCCAGATGTTTTTGTGAGAGATGTTTGTTAACTGGGAAGATGTATGTTAACTGGGAAGTCTTAACAAGTGGACTTACAGACAAGTTGCCTTTGAAGGCTGATTCATTTTTGCAAGCTAAAGAAGACCTCTGAGCTGTTCCCATCTTTCATGTAAAACACATATCTTGCACACAGCACCTGTGACAGGCAGACAATGCTGTTGTCTTCATTTAGGGCTTCATCGACGATTAGCCGGTTGGGGCGATGCTTCTGTTTCAGGATGGCAGTGGAGTAATCTTCCCCCTTGGAACTGAGGAGACATTGCATTCACAGTGAAGATAATGGTACAGCCACAATTAAATTCTCACTAGATTGATGGTCATATAGGAAGAATAGGATTATAACACTTTTTTAAATGCATAGAGAAAAAAAAGATTTCAACAGATTCAACTTGCATGGCTAAGTAGATTGTTCTGCACCCCTACAACCCCATGGAAAACAAATGGTTATTTAGCAAACCCAAATTCTGTAAGAGCAGTCATCTCTTAAACAGCTGTAAGAACAAGAAGCAATTGCTGAGCAATGTCAAGGCAGCTTGCTTTTTATCTTTCAAAAATGGGTTTTATAGTGCTTTCAGAAAGTATTCACCACCCTTGCATTTTGATCACAATTTGCTAAAACCTTAGAACTTAATTAATTAATAGAAATTCATTTATATGGTATTTTTTGTCACTAATCTACACAAAGTGCTCGATACTATCAAAGTGAAACAAAGTTCTGGAAATGTTTAATATGTGATTTAAAATAAAATACTGAAATGTCTTGATATAAGAAGTATTCATGCTTTTTGCTATGAAATTTAAAATTAAGCTGAGGTACATCTCACTTCCTTGTTGACATGATTTCAGAAGAAATGCACCTGTCTTAATAAGGTCTCTCAATTGACAGTGCATGTTACATGTGACAAATGATTCTCTGGTCTAATGAAAAAAAAT
Organism: Atractosteus spatula; assembly: GCF_055471065.1. NCBI lineage: Eukaryota > Metazoa > Chordata > Actinopteri > Semionotiformes > Lepisosteidae > Atractosteus > Atractosteus spatula. Next base: position 23,620,830 of record NC_142719.1, read on the forward strand.
TGAACTTTCTGTTCTGAATGCAAAGTGCTATTTCTAGGGCACACCAAACACGGCTGCAGACACATGTAACACCACCTCTACCACGAAGCATAGTGGTGGCAGCATCATCTTATGGGCAGGGACTGGGACATTTTTCATGACAGCTGATACTGGCATACCCAAAAAGACTCAGAGTTATATATAAAAAAAAGAACACTCAGAGCAAAAATAAAATCTGCAAAAGATGCTGCTATAAAGTATTGACTCAGGGGGGTGAGTACTTAAGTAAACAAGATATTTATGTTTTTCATTTTTCATATGTTTTTTATACAATTAAAATATTTTTGCCTTTTAAAATTGTTACATATGTTGTGTGAATCAAAGGGAAAATGTGATTCATTAAATATTCTGTTTGTAACAACAATATTTGGAATTTTTCAGGGGGGATGAATACTTTCTGAAGGCAATGTATATCATTGCTACACACATAAGCTCAGTCACTGAGCCAGCCTCACATGCCTGTCACTTGTTTTTATAGAAGACATTACAAAAATTTGTTTTTCTTTCTTAACTGAATAAGTATAAAGGATCAACATATAACTCTTTTCTCCCATCTCAAAGGGTTAAAGAGACTCTGCCCATGACTCTCAGCTCCAGTTACTCCACATGACTTGAGCAGCCAAATATAGCTGACAGAAGAGGCCTGTTTACACTACTAAAAGATTACAGTCTAAGCTCAGTGTGCTTGCATTTTTGGAAAGCCTTTAATAAAAAGATGCCATTTCACAATTTCTGTCACACATGTTTTAGTGTTATCACGAATCTGAGAGGTCATTGCTGTGCTTTAAGATCCATTACATATATAAATTTCTAATTTTTTACAGATATAATATTTTCATTTATTTTTCATTCTGCAGTCTGAACTTCATACACAAAAATATTAACTTGGCTGCAGAAATGCATTAATAGTTATAAATCTGTCTTGCACAAAGCAAATCTAAGCTAAAAATACAGCATTATCTGAAAACACTTTCAATACTAATATTTATTATGGTCACCTTACTGTGTATTAACATAAACTTTGAATTATTTTGACATTGTCCAAAAACAGTTCATTTTTCTTTAAAAACATTAAGCCCTCTTAAAAACAGAATGTTTTATCGTTTGGGTTCCTTTACTTATAAATAAAACTACTGTGAAAAGAGTGCATGTCCTTCCTATTAAAACCAATCGAATAAAATCAAAATCAAATAAAAAAACTACAAAGGCAACAGTGCTGTCATAAAACTTGATTAAATCCTTCCTCTTTTCATTGCAATTGCAGTTACTTATTGTGATACAGAACATTTAATGTTAACCAGACGGTTCTGTAAAGAAATTCTCTAGTTCACTACCTTGGATCAATGTGCGATCAAATCATACACTTGTATGCTTAAAAATCCTATACAGTACATGGATATGCATTTAAAACTGAAAATGGGAGGCAATTTTTCATGCAAAGATTTGTAGGGCTATGGCATAAAGCTACCCAGCCGTTTTGTTGAAGCTGATACCATCAATTTCTTTGAGAAACAGTCAAACAAGATCTTTGGATCAGTATCAAACAGGCTAGATGAGTCGAATGGCGCACTCTTGTTTGCAGCTATTCTTAAACTCTCTTATACTGTTATAATCCATCAGGCGTATCTGATCGGAACATCTGTATACTGTATACACACCGCGTTGTACTGTGCCAGGACTACTATATTCATCATGGGGCAAAAAAAGGGTTAATGAAACAGTGCACATGAAACAACTCTTCAGCAGCTGCGTGTGTATCCAACTTTGGCGTTTTGTTGCTATGCAGTTCTTCTGTGGAAACTTTAAATGATTATATTGTTGTTACAACTGAAACGAATGAAGAATACCTACAGTAGTAAGGTGATGACGTCTGAATATCGGAACAATGTGTCCATATACAGTATATTATGTGCTCGATGAAAATGGACTCCAAGAGAGAATAATGTGGGAATAAGTTGATCAGCCCCGAGAATTACATAAAGGAGCTATTGAAATGACGTGGTATTAACGACTTAGTTTTTCTTTGTCAACAGCGTACTAAACCATTGTTATTAGCAATACTCTTGTGGGTAAAACTGAAATTCTGAAATACTACTTTTTCTTATTTTATATAATAGAAAATATCAGAAATTTCAAACCCGAATTGAAAGTCTTCATAATACGTAACCGAGTTTTTTTTACAAATACATTTTAATAAGAAAATAAACTATAAAAAGACAATTGCAAAACAAAACTATTATCAAATTTCCTGCCGATATAGTTTTAACTTCGTGTATAGTCTTTACAATTTATAGTTCTCAACCCCAAGTCTGGAGCAAGCGGTCATGCTAAAAAAAAAGTAGCGAAATAGGTCAGTAAACTTGCAGTAGCTAGCGCCCAACACGTATGAGACAACAGCACACAGATTTGAAAAATAAAAGTACTTACTCCCCTTCTGTCGCTGGCATGTCGGTATTTTTAGTGACTATTGGTAGGTCTAAATCTCCTTTTTATAATTTAATTATTATGTTTTTTTTATTGTGGTTGTTGTCTACGTTCTACGTGGTTGTTTAAACCCCCTATTGCTGGGTCTATATTTTCCAACATCAGCAGGCAGATGCTGGACTCGGTCCCAGAGCAGATCTCATGTCACTCCGTAGTCTGAGTCAGACGCAGATTTTTCCAGCACTCGCTGCACTAAACAGTCACAAAGGCAAATCGATCATCGCATTGTAACCCTGAAACAAAAATCAAGAATTATATATTCATGTGAACAAGTCCTCAAGTCCTTGTGAACGATCTTAACTCTTCTCTGCTGTTATTACTAGTACTGTCCTTACTGCATAAAGTTATACAGTAGATTTCCCATGTGCGCCGAAGCCGCTGATGAAAGTCATCTCTCTGCTCTGAAACCTCATTGCCGAACGCATTCCATCCATAGCACCACAAACTAGTAGCGAATATCGTAATTAATATGACGAAACACGACATACGGCATATCCAGAACGAATAATATACCGTTGTGTCTTGTTAAATACGTTTACATTTATTTCATGTGTCAACCTAATCGATCAAATTCAAGTCTGTTATTTGGTTATTTTTCCACTTGAAGACATACATTATATTTTTCTAAAACCACATACAGTATGTCCTTGTCATATACATGGCAAAACACGATAACTGGATAAATGTACACATGATTAGATGTTCTGTGTTCCTGTTCGAACGTTGTCGAATTTTATATAGGAATGTTCACAGATTCCTCTCTAACATATTGTCACATACTGTAAAGGGAGACCACTCAAACAAGAATTATTCAAGCTTCCTGTATGACTGCACCACCTAGCACTAATTATATAGGGTGCTAGGCTGCTTACTACCTTGCTTACAGGTTCTCTTAATTTCCCAGAAACACCAGTGCATCCATAGACAAGACAATTATTAAGGGAGGAGCATAGTTTACTACAACAATTTGTTACTGCCATAAATACTGAGGTAGGACAATTGCTGGGACAATTGTAATAAATACTGAAGTAGGACAATTGCTTTAGCAATGGGGATGGATTAATTAATGTGCATGGGGAGAATGTGTTATTGAGATTAATTACTGTGGCGTGGATCTATCATTTATCAGAGACAATGTTACAGGACTTCATATTTCCCTCATATTTGTATGGCTATACTACTCCTAAGTATAGTGTTTCAGACAGCCAAAAAATCAGCAATGTCTTCTTTTTAAAAGATGTTATGAGGCTGTGTGAGGCAGCACACAATAGGCGCACAGGTTCTAGGCAGGGCCTCGAACACAGACACACCCCACACACAAGTCCTTATACAGTGTCATACCAATGTCTTGGCGGTATTAAAACCTGAAATGTGAACATAGATATGATCCTGCCAGTGGACAGTCGACAGTGGTAGATACTGCCTGTGAGCCTGTTGGGTTGAGCCTGAAAGGGATGATGCCTCTTCCATCTCATTCTCATGTCATACATAGTTCATATACAGAAGAACCTTAGGACACACAATCCACTCTAATTTGCTATCACTGTGGAAGACCAGGGTACATACTGTATGGGTTATCTTTGTTATGTACCTATAATCGTCAGGGAGAAAAATGCAGAGACATTGTACAGAGTCAGATTGAATAGTAAATTGGAGAATGTCTTGCTAGATGCTGGTACCATTCAGACACTACTATGGGTTAATCAATTTGATGTAATTGAAAAAGACACAGTTAAAGTCAATATTTAGTACATTCATGAAGCTGAGCGCAATTATGATATTACTGAATGTACATTAAATTTGTTCAGTGACTAAAGTACTGACTCACAGTTGAGGTTTTGAATAATTTGCCTTATGACATTGTTTTGGATGGGATCTACTTATATTGCATGAGTTACTGCAAAGTTAAATACTATATATTAATGTTGTGACTCACAGTCATATTAATCAGGTCCAGGTGGAAGGGAAAGTTTAGCAATCCTACTCTTTGCAAAACTGGATTTAGAAGTTACTGAAGGAAATACCAGAAATAGTAGGAAACATAGTCACGAGGACAAATATTTATGAACACAAAGACGACTGTCAGAAAGAACATACTTGGCAATTGAAAGTCAGTTTAATTTTAAAGACTCACAGAGTTAAGACTCTACTCTGGCAGAATTATTCATCAAAGTCAAAGAGGGAAAAATAGACCTGTCTGAAGAGAAGATTGTATTGGACCATTGGTTACTGTTTAGAGCAGCTAGGGGAAGTAATTGGTGCCCAAAGACGGATAGAATCAGAATTTAGGAAATTTGTCATTCTATACCCATTGAAGGGCCTAGTACAATAAGATACTGTGATGCCCTGGGGGTCGTGGACACCATTTGGTGACGGTACAGTTGTGTCCAAAGCAGGTGAAATGCCTTCACAGTCTATTGGGAAACTTTTTCGCTCATTGTTTTACTACATTTTTACCAGTGTCCCCAACTTATACACACTCTCCTCTGAGAGTGGTGTTATCACTCAGCCCCCCTTGTTGAAGCAACCAAGAGACAAGGCTTAATCTTACTTATATCTCATGCTTACTTCACTTAAGCTTATCTATTCCCAACTCTCTCTGAGTTCTCAGCATGTGTACTCTAAGGCTCAGAGCCTTGTGGTTTTGACAACTCTCTCAGTGTCACATTATCTCTTACTCTAGTTCTCAGAAACTCTCTCACATTCACTCACACCTTGGTCTTCTCTATGATCTCCTTCGAGATCATCTTCTTAAAGTTCTCTCATGTCACTGTGTCCTCAGCTCACAGACTCTTAGACCCAGTTACCTGAAGTTTGTATACTCACTGATTAATCCCTTTTGGGGAGTAACAGTGTAAGACCCTCAACTTGGTCAATCCAGTTTGGCCAGAACTGCTGTACTGGTTGGCCAATACTGCAATGGCTGAGTCTTTTATTCTTACTCTTTCCCATCCCTTGATGTTCATGCTTCTGCTAGGAGCCTTCCCTACTCCTAACCTCATTACTAGGTTTAGTCCTGATCTCTCATAGACTTTGTTCCCAGTATCCTTCTGCTCCTTCCCATGTTCTCTTTTAGAGCTTCTCACTCCAGGTTGCTTACACAACTCACATTCTGTCTTGGAGCTTCTCACACTAGCTTGATCACAAATATGAAGTCAAATAATATAGCCTATTTCTCTCTCTCTAGGGTTGTTTGCAGCCCAGCACCTGCTCTCTTACCATATCCTACAGTAACTCATTTTTTTTCTCTTTTCTCCTCCAGTACGGTCACTCTCACTCCCATACCTCTGCATAATTTGTGAGGCTGCTGTATTTATAATCTCAGCTAGCTATTCCACCTCACCCCGCTATAGTGGTCATATTAGGTCATGCCTAATATGTGGGAGACTATCTTTATCATGGGTTCTCTCTTTACTGAGGGTAGTTCAGGACTGACAGCCTGAGATGTTCTTCCTTCTAGGGAAGTATTCAGTCTGCTCTTTTAGCTCTCCCACAGCTGAATCTTGTTAACTCACAAGCTCTGTTCAGCTGTTGTATCCTAACAATGCTACCTCTCTAACAAGAGTTCTGCCTCTCAAAAACTCCATGCCCTGGATGGCATTACTTTATATAAATTATATAATCTAATAAGATATGTATGATAACATAAAATCTTTTCACTGTATTTAACTGAGATTTTTACTGGCAATGTCTTTATACAGATGTTTGTAATTACTGTAAATTCCTGTCCTGAAAGCCAAAAAAATAGCCAAGACAAGGATTTGAGACAGGGGCCACTATACCCTCTGACTGTAATTGATTCTTCCTTCCAGAGAGTTGCCATGGACATAGTTGGTTCCTTTGAGACTAGCAGCTCAGGGAACAAGTACAGTACATTCTAGTCATCAGTGATTATGCTAATACTGTAGATACCCTGAATCATTTCCCCTGAAGACAGTTAAAGCTAAAAAGGCAGCAAAGGCACTGGGGCAGCTGATTTTACTGGTGCATTCTAGTCTATTGTAACACATGTATAGAGTGCTAGGCATAACCACTAGGCATAGCCACTCCTTACCACCGTCAGACTGATAGAAGTGTTGAACATTTCAACCAGACATTCAAAACAATGCTGCAAAGATTTGATATGAAAAATTGACTGAGATTTTTGGCTACCATAACTTTTTTATCTGAAGGTGCCACAATCTTCAACTTCAACTCTCTCCATTTGAACTGCTCTATGGAAGGGCATTGAGAGTACCCCTTGATTTTCTGAAGGAAGAGTAGCAAGGCCCAAAACCCAAAGAAAACCAAAGTCCTGTAGTACATCGTAGATGATGGGCAAAAAGGAACAATACACCCTTCTGGCAAAACAAAACCTGGAAGAAGCACAAAAAACACAGAAACAATGGTATGACAAGAATGCCAGAGAATGTACATTCCAGAAGCAGATGATGCTTCTGAACACAAGCTCTTGGCAAAATGGCAAATGGTCATTATGAAGTGGTCATTATGAAATATGAAGTGGTCTGCTGAATGGGATCTGTAACCTACAAAATCACACTCCAGACAAAAATTATACCAATCAGATATGAGAGAAAGAGGAAACCAGTTTTGTTGGTCAGAATGCCTCCAGATGAAGATACCGCAAAGGAGTACCCATGTGGGCAATCTAAGTCCCTACCCCTGAAACATCAGAATGCATAACAAACGTTTGAACTCTTACAGATGATTGCATCCTTCCAGAAGCTATTCACAGAAAGGCCTAGGCATACTACAAATGTGCAGCAATCCATTCACCTCATAGATCCCAGGCCTATTTTTCAAAATCCCTACTGCATTCTGGAGAATTAAGGGTAAATTAAGATGGTGATGATAGAGCCATCCAATAGCGCATGGAAAAGTCCAATAGTGCTTGTACCAGAAAGAGAAAGATTCTGCATTGATTTTTCAGAGACGCAATGCCATTTCCAAGTTCGACAGCTACACATTGATTAACTGCTAGACCAGATAGAAAAGGCTGGTGACAGAGGGCTCTATCGCTTGTCTCAGGTAGCACTAAAATACTACATTTCACTACAACTATCAACTTTTTCCAAAGTAGTATTAGCCATCTTACTGTGGGTGTGCACTTGGTCAAGCTAGTTTTTACCTTTTCATAGATGTTACATACATTGCACTTCATATTCGCTCCCTAACAAAAGTCTAATCTTTTAACTGACAAGATGCACTGTGATGCCATGCCGTGGTGGCTGGCAACAAGAGCTTGACTCACACTCTATATGCACCCCTTACAACCTGTTGGAGAACTTTTTTGCTCTCTTTTCTTTGTTAACGTATTTACTTTGCCTTACATGCACTTTCCTCCAAGAGTGGTGTTGTATACACCCCTCATCAGGGCAACCAGAATAAGTGGCATACATACTGTACTGTATAATGAGAGCTCCTAGCCCTGACTTGCTGACTAGCAGGCCAAGAGTCTCTACCTCAGCCATGCCCCTGTCCTCCATGATCTCCTCAGAGACCCTTTGCATCAAAAGGACTACTATCGTGCCACTGCCTAAAGCAACCAAGGTATCATGTCTGAATGACTACTGCCCGGTGGCACTCACCTCAGTAGTCATGAAGTGGAGAAACTGGTGATGGGACACATCAACAGTATTGTCCCTAACTCCCTGGACCCCTGCAGTTTGCTTATAGGAATAATAGGTCAATGGATGATGTTGTCTCAGTGGCCCTTCACACCACTCTTGAGCACCTGGACAAGAGGAACACCTATACTAGGATGTTATTTATTGACTTCAGCTCAGCCTTCAACACAATTGTGCCAGGCAGGCTGGTGGTCAAGCTCAGGGGTCTGGGCCTCAGCAACTCCATCTGCAGCTGGGTTCCTTCCTGACAGGCAGACCCCAAGTGGTGAAGATTGGAAACAAAACCTCATTCCCTCTGATCCTCAACACAGGGGCCTCCCAGTGCTGCTGCCTGAGCCCACGGCTGTATTCTCTAATTACACATGACTGTGTGGTTAGATTTAACAGGAACCGCATCATCAAGTTTGTTGATGACACCACAGTAATTGGTCTTATCAGCAACAATGATGAAACTGCCTACAGGAGCGAGGTAACAGAGCTAGTGGAGTGGTGCCACAACAACAACCTCACACTTAACATTGGCAAAACAAAAGAGATTATAGTGGACTTCAGGAGGCATGGTGGACGTCACACATCCATCATCATTCACCGGGCTCCAGTCGAAACTGTCAGCACCTTCAGGTTCCTCGGCCTCCAGATCACTGAGAGGCTGAGCTGGTCAGAGAACATTGCTGCCATCCTCAATAAAGCCCACCAGCGCCTTCACTTCCTAAGACAGTTAAGGAAGTGGGGGACGAGCAAGACAACACTCAACAATTTTTACCGTAATACAATTGAGAGTGTCCTGACCGGTGGTATTATGGTGTGGTATGGTGGAGCCACAGTACAGGACAGAAAAGCCATACAGAGGGTTGTGAGGTCCGCACAGAAAATCACTGGGACCGAGCTACACTCCATCGACCAGATATATCTCGACCGCTGCCACAACCGGGCTCGAGCTGTAGTTTGGGACCCAATTCACCCTGGCCACGATCTGTTTTCACCTCTGGGTTCTGGTAGGAGGTATCGCAGTATCAGAACACTGACAAATAGATTCAAAAACAGTTTCTTCCCCCAAGCAGTCCACATCTTAAACAGATCAAATTAGCACCTGCACTTTAAGGTACTGCACTGTTTGCACTATGTCTTGTCTTGGCTGTATTATGATGTCTGTCGCCTGAATTTATTGTCCATGTAAATCTAAATGACATCTGTTTGTCATTTGTGTTTTTTTTCTCTAATGTTACTGGGTACAGCTGAATGAGTAAGCATTCCAATACACTTTTTGTATATGGCAAATTAAGAAATCTTGAATCATGAATCTTGAATCTAGGCTTTCCCTGCACCTCGATGACATTGACTCTCTCTCTTCTCCTATCCACTATATAAGGATACTTCTGCTCCCACTTATCCCTGGAGCCTCCTGCTCCCAGATGAATCACTCATGGAGCCTCCTTGCTCCTTCACTGTATTACAGAGCCTCTTCGTTCCTCAATGACTCACTCCCATTGCTGGAGCCTCGCACTCCCTTGCTGTACATTGGCTACTGGTCTCGACTCTAATTAGCCTACGGACTACTTGGTCCACCTCCAGCTCCTTACATCACTTTCCAATGCCATCAAACTGGTTCTTATACACTCTACCACAATTCCAAGTCTCCAGTGTCTCACATTCACACTCGGACTCTGTCCACTCTCAACCTGAAGTGTCCAGCACCTCACTCTCATGCTGAGACTCAACACTCTCACTTTAAAACCACACAGACTCTCTGACATCTCGCTCTGTGGCTGCAGCTGCCACCACACCTTTCCTGTGCCCAGCCACCACTGCTTTTTACCGCACATGCTCTGACAGAGATCAGCATTTAGATGACCGCTTTCCATTTCTCGACACTACAACGTCCTCCAGAGTGAGGGCTCCTCTACTGCACCCTACTTTCTGTCTCAACTCACTAAACTAACTAGCACAACAACTCCCTCATACAGTTGGGCTCATTGGGCAGCCCTGTTCTTTCACACCCTAATAGGCTGCCATCCGTTTAAATAGTCTACTGCTCCTCCTCAATGCAATTACATGGTCCCCTCTGGGACAGTTCCTCTTCCCAGTCCCTTCCAAGATCCCTTCACTGTTCTTATTTTTCAGTCTTCTCCAAGACTGTTGCTCATTCTCTATGCCTTTTATCAGGGTTCCCCAAGGTGCAGTCACTAGTCTGCTCTCACTCTGTTGCAGATCTGTTCTTTCCTACTGTTCTTAACAGCAGTGTCTCAGATCCACTGCTCTAACTGCATCGGACTGGTGGCTCTCTGCCAAGTATCAGTCTGTACAGTGATGGGAGACCTGATCTTTTGTCTGATCTCTCCTGCAACTAGCTCAGGAGCTTGCTCCAAAGGAAGTACTCTGACGCAGCTCAGTTGTTGTTACATAGATAACGAGGGCTCCGCCCTTTAAAGGCACCACACCAGAGATTACCAGGGATTAGCATTACAAAACACACACAGAAATTTAGATTATTATTTGTCTATTTTATTTTACTTATCTGTGTGTGAGATGCACTTTCTTTGTTTTTTGTTTGTTTGTCAGAGGGTTTTGGAGTGCGGAGCCAATTCCTTCTTCCTGATAAAAGATCCAAGGTGAGCTGCAGCCATTCAGGCTGCCTTTAATTGTGCCTGAGTCAGGGTGTACATGCACATCACCCACAAGTACTGGAGAGCCCATTTGATAAACAGGGTTTAACCATGTACCGTAAATAGTTAAGAGTAACTATGTCTGGTAGTAACATGTCATAGGGAAATATTGTTAATGTCTAAATTCATTAACTGTGTGTTATGATTTGTTTATGATATACAGTAATTGGATGTTAATTGTTTTTGCACCTCTTTTGGTCTTATCAAAGGGGCAGGGGCTACCAGTAGAGAAGGACCTAAACCACCACAGTTAGAGGAGAATGAGAGTGAGTATGTGTGGCAGGATAGTGTTGTTTTGTATAGTGGGGCTCCTATCACTTTGTACACTTCACTTGTGATGCTGCTGGGGCTGCAGTGATCATATGGACTGTTAGAAGGTGGCTTTTGAGACAAGGACCCTTGAGACAGCAAATGGGAGATTTATTTATAACAAAATATTAGCAACTCAGCCAATAATAAAACAAAGAGAAAACAAAAACCTAGCTCATATGGGTGGAGATTTTACATTACTTCTAACTAAATATCAAGAGTTGCTACTTTGCTCCCAATATTAGAAAAGAGAAAGAGAAAAAAAATCATAATAAAAGAAATATCTCAACCAAATTCTGCTTGTCTTTACTTTACTTTTATCTTTCTGGCATCTGTCTTCTTTCCTTAAGTGCTCTGTGTTCGTCGTTTCTCTGTTTTCTTTCTATCCCTTTTGGTTTCGCTTTCTCAGTTTTCTTTATTCTCTCTTTTTCACTTGCAAGGCAGCTTTCCAGCAGATTAAAAAAGTTAACACCAGCAAGCCTGTCCTCTGCAGTCCTGATTTCTCACAGCAAAGTTTGGTGCAGACAAATGCTTCAAACAAAGGCCAAAGGACTGTATTAGCTCAGAATTCATGAGGAGTGTTTTCTTGTGATGTACAAGCCAATAGGTGAACAAGCCCTGCAATGGCTATCATCAATTAAGGATTTAAACAACAACATGGCAAGGCGGTAACTTCCTCCTCAGCCTTTATTTTTCTAGATCCAGCAATTTAATGGTAGAATATTTGCCAAGAAAAGGTGACTGGAACTTACCTATGGACCAGACTCTGGACATATTGTACTCTTCCATAAGGGTGAAGTTATGTGATGTTAAAGTTTTATGTAAAAAGCCTAAAATAAAAGAATATACACTAACAAAAAATTACATTACACATCTTTTTTGGGCTACAAGAAATGCAAATGTTTTATCTCATCTACTGCAGATGTTAACCCATGAACAACTTCTATACATAGTGAACACAACTTGTAACTACCGGCAGGAATACTGGACCATTCACTTCTCAAAGTGAACCAAAAAAATGAGGCTGAAAAACAATTAGACATTCATGAGGCATTCTGGGTGCTTAACACTCAGGAATTAATTATTCCCAAGTCCCACTGCTGTCCATTTTTAAAAGTCTGTTGTTATGATGCATGAATTTCCTTCCATGGAGCTGCCTTATGAGCTGATACCGAGCCAAGCATGAAAACTTGCCTCGTTCGGCCTAGGCAAGAAAACATCTGGAAACTGACAGCAGATGTTTGCGGGGCTGAAGTGACATGTCTTTACTTTCAGGGATCATTTCTGTAGTTTGTTGCTAGAGAGATGCATTTCCAAAGTGATTGGTCTCTCCATCCACGAGGAAGAGTTGGAGTGTTCCTTTCTGAGCACAAAAGTGACTTCAAATGCTGTTTTCGAGTCGTGGTTTTTTGTCATTGATGACTGTTTCTATGATATCTGTGAACCACAAGGAAAGGAATGCCTCTCATCTCCTATGCTTTATGCCCATGTTCTCCCTCCTGCAAATCATCTGCAAATGACCACCGAGGAAGCCACTGGTGATCTAATGGTTTGCAGTAAAGTGCAATATGAATCAGTTTGAAAAGCTCCTTTTCTAATTTTTGATTTGCTGTGAGCCCTTCCTGTTTCCTTCAGTCTGTGGTTTTCTCATGGTTGCAGATACATTTCGTGAGTAGAATTAATGGTGCAACACTTGCTTATATATTATACAATTAAACATAAAAGAGGTGTGAAGTCCTGTTCCTGTTCGTTTTTCATGATATGTTTTTGTGATGCATGAATTTCCTTCCACAGAAATGCCTTATTAGTTGGTTTTTGGGTAGTCTGTTGCTAGAGAGATGTATTTCTAATGTTTTGCTATCCATAGTTAGTAGTTTAGAAGTTGTAGTTTTTCTCTCAGCACAAAAGTGACTTCAAATGTTGCTTTGATGTAGTAGATTGTTGTTATTGTTTTTCAGTTTCTCATGACCGAGAATTGCTGTCTAAATGCTTACATATACTTGGAATGATTAATGTTAATTTTAATTAATCACAGGAACACTCTTACTGTTGTCAATGTCAGCCCAAGAAGTTTACAATATTCCTATGCCTGCAGTGAAATATGAATTTTTTCAAAGATTTTCATTATTTTTATCTGTATTTCTATTTTTGTATATGTATATCTGTATTTTTATATTTCTGATTCCTTCAGTATGTGATTTTCTTTTGTGTGCATTTCGTGAGAAGAAGTACAACATAACTAAAGCAGTAGAGCATTCACAATAAGAGATACATTGTAACAGCAGTGCATTAAATGTGTTGAAAAATGCTGTAGGTCATTTTGATGGCTCTTTGGTACCAACCAGGGATACTGGACCATCGATAACCCAACAAAGCAATTACAAAATATTTCATTTCATATTTAATATTTTACCTTTTATCTCTTTGGTTTTCTTCTGTTTTGGTCATTATATTCTAATTGTTTAATATGACAGGGATTATAGGTAATCTGTCAATGGGTATCTGTTCCTTAGATCTATATACCATATATAATTTAATGGAAAAATAAAAAGCATTACAATCAACAGGTTTTTGAACAGATATGAACAGACAAAAGCCACCTTAGCAATTCAAAATCAAAATCTTGTTTGGCAAAGGGGAGTGATAACTTGAGGGTACCTGCCTCCTAAAATGCCTCCTTAATTCTGCAAAGAACCATACTCGATTTAATCTTGGGCATGCTCTGCAAACCACAACTGATCTCTGTCCTCAATGATGCACAACCACTTCTGAATATAGTGTTAAATTAAAAGGTAACTGGAATTTTAAGGGAATGGCCTGAGGGCGTACACCAGCCTTGCTCCCAGAATTGCTTACCGACACAAGCTCTGGCACTCCCCTGGACCCTGAATAGGCAGAAACAGATGGAGAAACATTAAGTGGAATTTAACTTTGTTTTATTCAAAAGACTTTTTATACAAAAAAGAAAAACATATATATCGTCCAAGTGCAAATGAATAAGAAAAACAAATTCAACCAATATCCTGTACAGACATTAACTCAGCACTGAACAAATAAAAGCCATAATATCAACAAAAACTTTGAGCCTTTATTCCCATTTAAAATCACCCAATCAACGCAAGGAGAACGCATTACAAAGAAAACTATTATTTCTGTTTTGAAGGAGCATTTTAAATGTGATACTCATGTACAAGGATTATTTGAAAGAACAAAGTTAAAACCCATAACCCTTGTGACATGTGGCATGCTTGAAATGCTATCCAATTTTGATGTTGTTTCTTTTTTTAAAGAAATTAAAACATTTTTTAAAACCCTTGATCCTTGGGTGCGTTTCAAAATCCTACCTCAATCAAGTACAGAATCTGTGACATTGCTCTTTTTTTTTTACTTTACATGTTCTTGGCTAGCTATTTGACTAAATACAAGTCATTATCAGCAGTTTCACTCACTCTGCCATGGACCTTATCAACACAGTGTTAGCATTCAGAGGTTTATTCTTGTTTTTTTTCCTTTTAAATATGTTTTGTTCCACTTTTGATTTAGTTTTTGCCATACATTAATGTGTGCAGAGCACATAAAACAAAATTACCAAGACAATTAACATGTTGTCTTACCATAATTTTTTAAGATCACTTTATTGGCCATATACAATTTCTTGTATTAAGAAGTTTTGTCTTTTCACATACCCCAACTTGCCCTCCATGAGACACACAGACAGGGAGAGAAGCTTGAGGCTCAGCCATTTATACAGCGCTCCTGGAGCAGTTGGGGTTAAGGGGCTTGCTCAGGGGCCCAACGGAGTAGGATTCCTCTGCCGGCTGTGGGATACAAACTGGCAACCTTCCAGCCACAGGCGCAGATCCTTAGACACACAGCCACCGAATCAAAGGAAATCAGTCATTTCTATTCAATGAAATGGAGATACTGTACGCACTTAATACAGACAGGAAGAACCCTTTTCTCATTTCCAAAGTTAACCCCCTCCCTCACATACATACACTTTATTAATAAAATATTAATAAAAACTAATTAGAATAGCAGATAAAAAATTGCACTAGTCATGGAAAAAAGTTTTTACAAGACAATTTATCTTTAAACTATTTTTTGTACTTCCTGAACTTTGTTTTCAGAACTTTAAATGGTACCTTTGAAAAATTTAAATGGTAGTACAGAAGAGCATGGATGAGAATACGTGAATTAAGTTAAATTATATATGATTTATTTTTCCTGCAACTGGCACTGTTCAAATTTCTAGATTGTGCTTATCTAAGAAAACAACCATGTATAATCACTGTGTACAAATTTCAATTTGTACAGGTTCTTATGATTGAAATCATTGAGTGAATTGGTTGAGTGAACTACAACTGTGAACATTTTTCAACAAAGAATTTCCAGGTTATCATGCTGTTGCTCTTCCTTTTCCTCAAATTAAAAATCAAGGCAGTGTCTATAAGCCAGCTAACATTAACAGACAAAACTATACCAAAAGAAAAAAAGTTTAATTCCCTTTAGTGTACTTGCTGGTAGAATTCTTGTTTATATGACTTATAAACTGGATAGTACATGGTAGTAAGGTTGTCAGTAAGATTTAATTTTGAGCACCCACCACCAGCCTCTTGTTCAAACAATTATGCAATGAGTTATCCTTCATATACACGCATCAATGGTCAAACATGCACTTAGGGATTTTGCTGAACTCATTCAGAACTTCAGAACACAATCAGCATGTAATGTAAAACAATTTTTAATTGAAAAATTTCCTTTTAATTGATATTCCTTCCTATATTTAGGTGCAGATGTATCAATGTATCACTGACTGGTTTCAAGACCAGTTCACTGCTGGTTAAAGTCTTCTCTTGCACTTTCCTATCAAGGTCATTCAACATTTCAACACTGTAGCATAGATAGATGTCAGACCATCAATTTTAAAAGCTGTTCTGATTTAATTTATTTAATTTGAATTAACTCTGGGCCATTAATCATGGTGCAAAACAATGTATTTTCCTAGTATTTACCTTCCTGAGGTTTCATTATACTGAAGAATAGAATGTTGTTTTTCCCATACAAAAGTACTTTCCCCTTTTACAATGTCTGTTAAGTGTTCCAGCAAGAAAAGTAATACAAAACCTCCAACGTACCACTCATCTACTGTAGATCACTTCCTGTAGATCAGAAAGGCTGATGGCTTTAATTTCCATTGCCCTTTTAAGACTTCTGGAGGGCTCAGAATTGTTTTTTTCTCCATTACACCAACTTCACCAATATTTAACTTGACATTACAAGATTCACATTCTAAAGGCAACTATCAATACATTCATTATATTTTCTTTGACTCCTGAAAGCCCTAGTTATTTGCTGTGCACTCTTCCTGTGCCCTCTTTCCAGATACCCATTTAAAAGAAGTAAACTATTCACTACTGGCTTGTCCCAGGTTTTCACTGGTTCTCATACATCAATCAATTCACTTGATAAAAGCCATATTCAATTTTCTAGCTGAGAGGGAAATGTTGACTCTCATGGAGTAGTAATGTAATAGAAAATAAATGTAAAAATTCCAATAAAACGTGGATTTTCTTTGAAAAAACATTTACTTAAGCAAATCATTTTTCTTTTTAAGTCTGGAAAAATATTCCCAAATGTTTCCATTGTTTTTTTTAATACAAGTGGATATGTTTAATAATTTCAATAAAACAATCCCTGAATATTCTCATATTAAGAAACAAACTAAATGATTGGTCTGCAATACAGCTGTTTGACCTTGTGGATGCTCCATTTTCACTGTTAGTACTGATTGAAATAATTTTCTTTCCTGTATATTCCTGTAAGATTCATGGCAACCTAGAGTACAGGGTGCAAAATGGGATTATATCCCAACCCAGATACCACTTAATCGTAGGGCATACACACAGGGAATCAATTCAGAGACACCAATTATTTTTGCTATTGTGTGTTTGGAAGGTGAAGGAATACAAGCACTCAGAGTATGAAAATACTCAGAAAGCACCCCACTCAAGAAATTAGCCCAGGTTTTAAAAGCTATGGGGAACAAGGCATAACTATTATACTGTCCAAAGTTTTAAATAGTAAATTTAAATTTTAATCTGATTTATTAACATGCACCATTACTGGAAATATTGCATGGTTTTGAAGTGTTCTAGGGCAGCATGGTGGCACAGTGGTGAGCATTGCTGCCTTGCTGTGGTGGGGGCCCCTGGGTTCAATTTTGGACCTGGGGTGCTGTGTAGAGTTAAAATTATCTTCCCATGTTCACGTGAGTTTCCACTGGGTGCTCCAGTTTCCTCCCATAGTTCAAAGCCATACTGATAGATTAATTGGCTTCTAGGAAAAGCCCTGGTGTGAGTGTGTGTGTTTGTGTATGCTCCGCGATTGACTGGTGTCCCATCCAAGGTGTATCCTACCTTGTGCCCATTGCTTGCCGGGAAAGGCTCCAGCTCCATGGATAGTTTTCTATTTTTTAAGAATTTAGAAGTACATTCTGTCACTTAGAGCCATTTAGGAGTACTATTACACTGGCAGTTTCTTACTGATAAAATGCACTCTGAAGCAGAAAGATTCTACACAATCAAAGCTTTGTGGGCACCCCACATTACCAAAATTAACAAAATGTTTCCATTAGAAAGATCCGTTCTTATCATTTGCCATTTAAAACCCTAAGACAACAGTCTAGCAGGTGTTATAGGTCTCTTTAAATCAGCACGGGCTTCTGACCTGTATGTAGGAAGTTATCTAGGAAGACTAAATACATAAAGAGTCTGAATCGTATCAGCTTAGCTCTCTCCCTCAGACACTGCACTGCTGCTTATTTAATAACATACACAAAACATATGGGACGGCTCTACCTGAGGAACAAAGCTGAGGAGAACTGTTTCCAGGTCCTTATGTTATTTGTTACACTACATTCGTGTACATACAAACACAAAAGGAACCTATTCTTAGTTAAACAGTATAATAATTCAACTGTCTCATTTTTAGGGACTTAATCTAAATTTAATACCTTATGTAATCTGAATTGTAGGGACCTAAATGTGTTACCTAGATCTGATAATGTCATTTAACAAAATTCGATCTGGCTGACATTTCGTGTGGATCTGCTGTCAAGTTTCTAGGAATTATTTAAAAGACAACACGTATATTGTAAAAGGCTGAGAGCAGCACTAAAGTGAACCTTGCATTGATAATATTTGCTATTTTTCATAGGCTTTAAAATAAGCATTTTGTGTGGTTAATTTCAACTACATTTCTGTTAGTTTAGGGATGCTCCCTTGACACAGTAAGAAGGTTAAGTAGAAAACTGATAAGCTGACAAAGATCTGAGAATTATCACTTAAATTTCCCAGTAAAGGAAACAAATGATGCATCATAACACTGCCAAGCATGTCACACTGAGTATCAAGCCCATCATATTAGGCCTCTGAATTTTTTAGCTTTGTACCACGTTGTGTACCAAACTGAATTCTTCCTTGCTTGGCGTAATTCAAATAAGTTTAAGTTAACTCTTTCAAAGTGGAAAAGTGAAATTTTACCAAAAGCATGCTGTGTATTTTACTGAACTCTCTACCTTCGGATCAACAAACATTGAGGAAGATGGGGCAAATGGCTTCCTCCAATTTGTAACTTTTTGCATGTAAAAGAAATGGTATCAAAAACTAATTTTGTATTTGCTTTACAAACAGTTCAGGTCTTATCTTATGGATAATATTGCAACAAACTGTGCAATCAACACCAATGAAAAAAGTTTAAAAAACATGTGTTGATGCATTATGTTCCCTATATATTAGATTAGATCCAGCATACTTAAGAGCTTTACAGAAAGAAGGCCAAAAAGTTTTTGGTAAGTTTACAGCTGCATAAAGGATTGACGTTAGGTAGCTTACTGATGCCCAGCACAGTACAAAAGAACACAGGAAATATGGACAATCAGAGAGGCGTGAAGTGGGCAGCTGCTCACACACTTTATATTTTGCTTGTACATCACTAGACAGTTATAAAGAAGCATCACTTACACAAACATTAACTCAGTTTTTAAAGCGTATGGCAACAAATAGTTATCAAAACTGGAATTTTATGGGAAATTAATTTTAAATTTAAAAAGCTTATAACAATGCCAAAAAAAAGGATTCATAAATAGGGAAGGGGATTCTTTTGACATAACCACTTCCAAAAATCCTTATAAAATACAGCATTAGTACAAAAAGTGATGTGTGACCTCTGTAAAGTAACCTTGAAAATGGATAAATGTGTTGTCAAGAGGCCGGCTTGAAGGAACCCTTGCCTGCTGTCAACAAGAGAGTCACTGTGAGGAAGAAATGGGTTAAAAGGTCTGGGTGTCAGCAAGTTAGGGGAGGCCACACTGCTGGTTTCAACGCAAAAAAATTGGAAAGCTTCAGCAATGACAGTCTTGAAATGGAACACGTAGGCAGGAATGAAGAGGCCGTCCTCTAAAATCAAAGCCGAGGGTCTTAACCATGGTTGGATGAGGTGTCTGCTCCGTCATCGCCTACTGCTTTTCTTGAGATCATACAATTCCTATTACGGAAAAAAGCAGCACCTTCTTCACATCATTAAAAAGTTCATAAAATGGGGTGATGTGGAGATCTATCAGCAGAGGGTGCTATCATCCTGGAAGTGGGTCCTCTGGAGCACCTTCACATGATATTCATAGATCTTGAGGGCGGGGCCAAGTCTGATGGACAGGCCTGTCAGTACATCATTCCGCTGCATCAGGAGGAGGGATTTGCCATCAATTTCCTGTGGAGGGAAATTCAAACAGAATGTTGAGAATTGGAAGAATAAGGACTTGTCACAATAAGAGCCCAGACATATGAGGTTAGTGTACATCACTGGTCACCCACAGTAAATGTTTCCGAAACACAACAAACTAACATGCAAGAAGTACTATTTACCACCTTTCCTGCCTTTTCTTTTTAAGTTTCATACAGCAAACAAAACTTTACACTAATTTTACAAGACCAATGAATGTATCTTCTGTAATAAAATAATAATTAAAATACATATGTAATCTGCATTGCGACAAACCTTAAACTACTCTAAGGTCTAAAAATATAAATGCAAAGCATTACCACAATAGATAATTTTGTAAATACACACTTTAATAATTGTAAAATATTACACAAATGCAAGCTGTTCTTTGGCTTACTTTCAAACATCCATCCATTTTCTGCCTGCTTCTTCCAACTTAGAGTCAGGCAGGGTACACCCTGGATGGGATGGCAGTCCATTGAAGGGAGACCCACAGACATGAACCAGGGTCAATTTTCCCAGAAGCCAATTAATCTAGCAGTATGTGTTTGGACTGTGAGAGGAGACTGGAGCAGTTGGAGGAAACCCATGTGAACATGGGACAAACATACATACTCAATGCAGGTAGCAGCCCAGATCTGGAACTGAACCCAGGGCCCTAAGCCCTAGCAATGCTAACTTCTGCACCACCATGCCGCCTTCATTAAGAAAAGATCCATTAAAAAGGCATCACTGTAGCAGAGGAGCACAGAAGTGATTCACAGTGCAGAGTCAGTGGTCAGGGCTAAGGGACCTGCTGCACTTCAGTCTTAAATAAGATCACTTTATTGGCCATATACAATTTATTGTATTAGGAATTTTTGACTTTTTGCATACCCCAACTTGCTCTCCATGAGACACACAGACAGGGAGAGAAGCTTGGGGTCAGAGCGCAGGCTCAGCCATTCATACAGTGCCCCTTGAGCAGGTGGGATTAACACCCTTGCTCAGGGGCCCAACGGAGTAGGATTCCTCTGCCAGCCGCAGGATACGAACCGACAACCTTCCAGCCACAGGTACAGATCCTTAGCCACAGAGATGCGATTCAAAAGACATGTACAAATAATGCACCACCTGTTCTGTCCAACTCTTTAATGCACTTAAGGATAGAACTAAAGGGAAATTTAACGTTGCGTTTGACGCAGTTACATACTGGATGCAGGAAAGTTGCGGGGAAAAAGCTCCCAGTGTGTGCACTGCTCATGTACCCCAATTGTTCCAGTGTATCTAGCTGTATAAATGGGTAATAACATTGCTGGTGAATTAACCTTTGATGGAACAGAGCCCAATGAGGAGATAGACATACTTATATTCTGCAAAAATGATGAGTCACTATGCTCCTATATGAACTCTAGTACTCTTTACAACAGTCATCAGTAAGACCTATACGTTTTACAGAAAGCAAAACAACTTACACTGGTGTTAAGTACTTCAGAAATTAACAAACAGTAATACTTTGCAATTTACTATTAACACTTTTTTCAATTTACTGTGCTGGCAATTTATTCACTGACAATGCAAGTGTTAAAAAAATCCATTTTTAATTTCATTGAATCCCCAAATATTTTATTTTTCCATTTAAATGGTTTTGTATATTTTAAAAATAATTTTTACAGTTATCGTTGGACAATTATTATGAGTGAATTAACATGAAGCCAGTGTGAGCAAAAAAATATCAGGATAATTTTCAGTCAAGTTCCAGCTAGAGTTTAATATATGCAAGAGGCCTTTTTCCTTTCTTGCTTTCCATTAAAAGGGAAATTAAAAAATACCACTACTACAACCACAACTACACACAAGATAGCCACTCCCACAACAGCCTGACAACACACATTGTGGCCTTTGCTGCTCCTTTACAAATAGATTTTGTTGACAGCTAATCTTCTTTGTATCATTCTATATGTGCTGCTGAAGCTACTACAGCTGGCTTATAAACTAATATTTGAACCAGCAATCTCTGGGATGGGAGCCAGCCTTGGCAACACTGCAATGCTGATCTTGTAATCTTCCTTAAATAAATGCACTGCATGGATTGATTAAAATTACTATATCTTTATAGTGCTGAACCAAGAAGACTATGAGGGTATTTGATACGGGCATCAAATCAAGGACTTGGGAACAAGTGAGGACACTTTACGAATCTTTATTACACAGAGAAACAATTCTCAGTAAAATGTACCTTTTGAAGTATATATGTATAACAATATATAAGCTGTCGGCAAGATAATCATTTGTAAAACAAGGAAAAAAACAGACAGTAAGGAAAAGGTTAGATTAGTATTTATGTAACATTAAAGTAAAGATTTGCATAGATTTTCAAATTTATTCATGTGAGTAACAGAACAAGTATTTAAATTTTGGTTCAATATTCAAACATGGGAATTCCAATTTAATCAAAGTATTACCTTTCAGCAAAATGCCCCAATGATATTTTAACTACTGCAGTATTAAAAAAAGAAAACAATTAGGACTATTGATTCTTAAACAAATAGATCAAAGTCCTATGACGGTTTCCTCCCAGCAGTAATCAGAGGATTTTTATACTGCTCTGATATATAACTGCTCAATTTCTGTTGTGCCATTTGCTTGAAGTTTGTATGTTCTCCCTATGTTTGCGTGCGTTTCCTCCTGGTGCTCCTGTTTTCTTCCACAGTCTAAAGAGAAACTGTTAGGTTCATTGGCTTCTGGGTAAACTGGCCCTGGTGTAACCATATGTTTGTATCTGTGTGTGCCCTGTGATGGACTGGTGTCCCACAAAGTGTATAACCTGCCATATTCCTGCTGCTTGCTGGGATAGGCGCCAACTCCCCCACAAAAATGGATGGAAAGATGTTCAAGTACATAAGTCAATTGTGAACCTATTTATACCTTTAGTCAAGCATGGCTCAAAATGAGAAACCTATGTCCACAAAGCATAGTGTCCAAGTGTTCAACTGTCCTGGTTACCAGGGATTCACCTGCAATTGGCTCTTTTCACATTCAGGTCCCAGTACTGTTGTTTGTGACTGGCTATACTGTATGGGAGTTAGAGGAAAATAAAACCTAAATTCCAGTATTTTCTTCTCAAACGTGAGCTGTGCTCGTTCCACACTCACAAGGCAAAATAAGAAAGAGCCAGGGGAAAGAGAATTGTTTTCCACAGCAGAGGTAACAGAAGACGTTCTAATGTTCCCAAGGCAGAGCACATGTTGCCTGCCACTGAGGCAGATGACTCATTTGGCTGGTGGGATATTTGGGTCTATCATATTAAAACCATTTTCATCATACTTCTGCATGGCTGTAGTATAACTGTAAGAGCTCAAAATGTAAATTAATATTTGCTAGCAACATAGCCTTCACATAAAATCAGAACTGTACTTAGGAGGTAGAAAGGACTACCACCAGGACTGGGAATGATCAATGTCACTTTAGAAAAACATGTATTATATGTATTATTGAGTATTTATACTTTTGGTAGCACACATTACAGCCTTATTTATACTTCAGAAACCTTTTGTATACATTGCAACCTCCACGTTAGTTTTATGTTAAAAGCTTATTGTTCCAAGCCAGGTAAATAAAATTTAAAATTTCAGACTACACAGACTTGGCATGATTTTATACCATGTGGCTATACATCTCAAACAGATGTCTTTTCTTGAGTAAACACCTGTTACTTTCCCTCAATTAAATATGGTTGCATTTCAGTCTGTCATCTTCTTAATAATTTAAGAACTAGACTGATTTCTGTTTGATACCATCAGTTATTTTTAAACAACAATGATATTAACAACAACAATATCAACAACAACAAATGTTATCTCAAAGAATAAGTAAACATAAGACACACAAAAAAGATAGAAACCCAGACCTCAGCCTCTGCTGGTGCTGCTTAACTGCAACAGAAACAATGCACTAAGAACCTTAGTGGTCCCAGTGGTTCGGTTTAGATTAACCTGTCCTCAGACTTCACAGCATTCATTCTTCTTAATTCAGAAATTCAGTAAAAAGATTCCCAACTCATAACATTCAGTGGAGTTCACTTATTTTATTCACTCACTGGGTGTGTACTGGAGAATTTAGCTTGTCTACTCTTTTTTTTTAATCCAAGTCTGTAAGTTCTCACCCAGTACTTATGTAACTGATGAAACAAGCATTGTTGAGGCAGCATTTAACACAGTGTGCTGTGAGTACATCTACTAGGTTTCAAATGATTTTCAGTCCACTCGTAAATTGTCTAATCCAGTCATACAAACAACTGATCAGAGAACTGTGAAAATATTAGACAACAACCATCGATTTTATAACCACTTCATAAAAATCAGGCTCGGGGTCCTCCACAACCCTATCTCGGAAATCAACTTGATGGGAGGCTAGTCCATCACAGGGCATGCACTCACAACACGGAAAATTTTTCCAAAATCCTATTAACCTACAAGTCTATCTTCGGACTGCAGGAGGAAACTGGAGCATCCACAGGAAAGACAATGAAACACAGGGAGAAGATACAAACTCCATGCACATAGCACCCCAGGTCTGGAATTGAACCCAGGGCCCTACCTCTGTAAGGCAGCAATGCTACCCATTTAGTCCAATGCGTCACCTTGCCACCCCATCTACATAACCATTCAAAGCAAAATTTCAAAACTGCCAATATGTGTTTGACAGAATTAGCTAAAATAGACTAAAAAGATTAATAAGGAACAAGTAATAGGTTTATTCCATGCTGAAAAAAAGAAGAAAGAGAACACAATGTTTCGGCCGTGGAGCCTTCTTCAGGTGTGTTGAAGAAGGCTCCACGGCCGAAACGTTGTGTTCTCTTTCTTCTTTTCTTCAGCATGGAATAAACCTATTACTTGTTCCTTTGCAGCCTACGCATGCTGACGCAGCTACCCACCTAAAAAGATTAATCTTTCTTGGCTTATAAATATATCAGATTTGTTGCCTACGTATCTTTCAAGTTCTTTAAGATCTCTTGTATAAAAAATTGAAAAGAACTACTCACTACTAGGTCAGTAGTGCGAGACATGAGCTCTTATTAAAACATGCGCCATTGCTACCCCCTTGTGGCTAAAAGGAAAACTAGACACTGACCTGCGTCCTGAAAGCTCCTGCCTGTTCTCCAAAACCAGCGGCTGTGAAGTAGCTGACCACATCAGAGACTGTCCAGTCCATTGGATCAATGCCGGGCTTCTCAGACTTCACAAAACTGTGGAGACAGAGAAGTAAGAATCTCCTTTCACAAGAGAATAACACTCCTCACAGCAGGCTTGAATTCTAAAAAAAACATTGAAGTAGTCATTTTATTGCCTTGTATTACTTAATGGCCCTGCTACTAATTTCTTACTCAATGAATGCTTGGATGTGACAGCACCTTGGAAACAACCCAAGTCTACACTGCAGTGTATAGGGAGCAGTGTGACCGCGGGTTTTGCACTGCACTGTTTCAGCATGACCACGTCAGGCCCACAGTGCACTGTCCCAACTGTTCAGTGTGGAGTTGGCAGTACTATTCAAGTGTAACCAAGACTTATATACACTGTCTGACTGTTACCAACACCATCCATAATAGGATAAATCTGAGGGCATTACAAAACAAAATGATTACTCCTTTTCTGAAGATCCTACAATTTACAACTCTGTGTTTGATCTGACTGGAGAAGTCAAATATCTTTACTGTAATTAAAAGCATGGTTTGACAATAAAAAGGACAGGTATCTGCTTCTCCTTTCCTTGACAGGTTTGCAAGCACAATGTGCTCATTGCCAGAGACAAGACTGACAGATCCTCTGTGTTTTCCATATGCCTATTTGCTGATCTTGGATGGTGGTTTTTGTGTTTACTGTAATGCAGGCAGCATTTGCCAACATAGACTACTCTCTAATATGCTTTTAAAAACAAAACATTTTTCTTCTGATCTCTCCCCGTTTTGGTCAGTGTTGCTGTAATTAGCAAATAAATAATATATAATAATAAATAGCTCTACCTAAGTCTTTATTTGCAAAACTAAGTTTACAAATTTAACGGATGTTATTTAAATTGTTTCCTTATTATTCAAGAATAGAAATAAATACATTAACATAAAATAATTAATGATTTCCTATACTTTCTAACAATTTATTATTTTTAAAGTGATACCTATTAGCATAAAATGTTTATGGGAGATGCCAGGATAGGCATAACGCAAAAAAAACTGCAACTGCAAAAACCATGTTTCCTTGCTGCAAGGCAATTATTTTGCACTGCTCTCTATGTCAGCTTAACAGCTATGCAAATGATTCAACAAATAGTTCAGGGGCTGTAAACAACCATAAACATCAGGTTGTTTAGCAGCTATTCTTACAATACCTGTAGAACAGGGCAAAGAGCAACATGAACTAAAATGAAGGAAGGGCAGCAATGTAACTAAGATGCATGAAAATTAAATGCAAAACTTGTGTTGAAATTTTAATAACAGTGTAAACCAAGACTTATATACACTGTATATATATCAAAAAGCTCACATAGTCACTTTTACACACTTATTCAACTCCTAGGTTAACAGATGTGCACACATGGCAAGAGCTCATCTTAGGCACTTTCACGGTTATGTTCAGATACAGATACCTGAACATTGAAACATTTCACCTAGCTGAGTGGTATTCTGAAGCACGACACTGGTAAACGGTTGACCCTTTCATCCCAGGATTTTCAAGGCTGAAAAAAGTTACAAATAAAAATATAACGAATAAAAGTTTGATTAATGGGTCTGCTAAGCGTATGCAATGGGGAGCGCCTAGTTGACATGAAAACCACAACACGCGGACGTCTTGCAGCACCTGGGCTGAAAGTCTGGTCTGTTCTCGCCCCAGCCCTGGACCCCCTGGGAAACTCACAGGTCTCCGTTCAGAACGCGCTCCTCGGCTGTGTCTGCATCTCCAGGGGAAGCAGAAGGAGTCAGCAGGCAGGATGCGACACCAACCTCCATTTTACAGCCCGAACCTGCAGAGACAACAGCCACATTTGGCCACGTCTGAAAACTGTTCTTTAAGAAAAAGCCTTTTCTGTTTCCTGTGACACCATTGGAAAGTTATTACTTTTATACCAATTTAGGGATGCTGGCAGTAATAAGCTAACAGGTACAAAAGGTATATAATTTTTCATTCGGTCAAAAGCCTGGCAAAATACAATGCCCACAGAAAACTGAAGAAAATATAGGACTTTTCAGCAGAAAATAAAACTACCCAAATATTGACTTCTATTGACAGAAAAATACTTACTACATTATGTTACAGTATATCATCTCTGCTATCTGCTCAGCAAACTGCCGCCGATTCCTCTGCTTATTTTGAAACAAAACACCCTACACAGTTGGCAAGTGGCAGGGGTTTTCTACAAGAGTCTGAAATTGACACCATTTCTTTATTCTAAGAAATAAAAACTCACGGCTCTGGGCAGGTACAGATGATAAGGTTACACCTTCTGAACACTCCATCAATCTGACCTGAAAAAGAAATGGAAAGTCAATGTTTTCCACTGGCAACAAACTGAAACAACACCTAATATGGATCTTTGATCAACAAGATATTGCTGATAAACAGTTAACCATGGTAAAAAGCTTAAAATGGTGGAAAAAACTGTCAAGTGTTAGTGATCAGCAATGGAAATCACAGACAAGCACAGCTGTAGTAATAGCTGTAGAGTTTGAAACAAAGGAAAAATATAGCAGTTGTTTGGGGAAAACCATCACACACTGAAGAAAAATCCAAGGAGGGGTTACAAAAACATTTCCTATTGGCATAAATCACAATAAGAAGGCCTTGCATCACACCATCATTACCCGCTGTGAGCTACCAAACATCCAGGATATCTACTCAGCTAGATGTCTTAGGAAGGCCAGGTCCATTCTCAAGAACTCCATAAACTGTTTTCTCTCCTACCGTCCGGTACACGGTATCGAAGCATTCAATAAGACTGCTACATAGCCAGCCTGCAGCTTCATTAGCAAATCACCCTTAATGGCTACATGGACATAGTTTTCATTGTATTCGGCATACTGCACTACCTGGACATTTTATCTTATTAAAGTTTATCTTATTAAATTTCTATTGCACTATTATTATGTAACCTTATCTTGTAAATTTTGTGATTTTTATCCCCCCCCTCCAGTGAGCTTGTAGAAAATACAGTTCATTGCTGCACACTGTATTGTTGTGCATTTGATAAATAAACTTTGATTGATTGATTGATTGATTGACCTGTGTTGTGCTGGAGTCAGGCACATGCTCTTCAGGTATAACAATCACTTCTTCCATCTGCATCTTCTCTTCTCCATTCTTGACGTCACCCTGGACTGTCAGACACACCGCCTCCTGTGGCACAACCTCCTCTGAAGCCTCTGAAAGACAGAAATGCAAAGTGCTGTGGTCAGAGCTAATGTCGAAAACTTTAAATAGAGATGTCGTTTTGGTCTCTTTCTAGATCTACCTTACTGAAGGTTCCTACGAATCCAGACAAG
Organism: Atractosteus spatula; assembly: GCF_055471065.1. Lineage (NCBI taxonomy): Eukaryota > Metazoa > Chordata > Actinopteri > Semionotiformes > Lepisosteidae > Atractosteus > Atractosteus spatula. The sequence continues at coordinate 23,649,248 of NC_142719.1, forward strand.
GAACTGTGCTCACTGTGGTGTGATCACACCACTAAGAGGAGGGAATTGTCCTACCCAGATCATCCTTCCGTTTGCAAAAAAACAGAAGAGATAGTAGAGGGTTCTTCAGGTGGTGAGGATATTTGGTACCAAGCAAAGGCACAGAACTCCTGGACCTTCACTACCTTTTAGAATTTATAGAGAACTCAAAACATCTGAACAGCTGGAGTTAAAACAAAGTCCATCTTCAATTAAGATTCTCTGCCTCTCCAGGGCCACTGAGTGTCACTGAATTAAGGGAAAGGACCTGTTTCTGTCTTTCTAGCTCAGATCATAGTCAACAGTGCTGTTGACAGTGTAGCCACAGGTCCAAACTTACTGATCAACACTCTAAAAGACTGCTTCAGCTCTGGTTCTTATTAAATTAACTGCCATAAGTGTATATGGTTAAGTGGTTAATCCAACTTTCAACCTAATTTAAAAAAAAATAAATTGGAGCATTAAACTATATTTTCTTAAGGGCCAACAAAACATTTTGAAAATACTGGCTGGTGGATATATCAACCCTTAACTGTACTTGCACCAACAAAAAATGTTATTCAACATTTGCAAACTATGGTACAAGAAAAGGAGAAAGAATTGTGGCGACACTTGAACTTTCAAAAGACACATACAGTTGCATCACCAGGTATAATTTGAAAGATTGCTTCAACTGTAGAAGAAAAACATCATTCTACAAGAAACCAACCCTCAGATAATTAATTATGAAACTATAGCTAAACTTAAAATGATGCTAATGGATATCACAATATCATAATAATCAGTATTATGCATGGCTATAAAGAAAATCCATGCCATTAAGTGGTATATAAAAATATATGCCATGACATGAAGATTAGCATTAGTGTGCTTTGGATTTGACTAAATTTTGATTTGACAAAGCTCAAATTAAAAACTGCTCAAACATCAGTGAATATCAGAGATAAATTTGCAAATTGCAAGTAGCTTAGAATCTGTTACATCGTAGAATGTAATTTAAGCTATTTTATAGAGTATGTTATCTTTTTAAACAAACAAATCAAAATCTGAAATATTTGAGACAGGACAGGGATTTAAATTTTGGCTTAAAATGAAAGAAATTAGAACTGAAAGAATTTATACAAAGACAAATACCAACAGCTGTGCATATGACAAAGGAGGTGCTCTTACCACCTGTTATACTTATCTGCAACTGATCAGTTCGAATGTATAGTTGGCTGGTATTTCTGATCTGATCAGACAAACTAAATCTGTTCAATTGAGGAAATAAGTGTTGTTTACTGTCAAACTGCAAAAAGGTGCACATTAATAACCTTCAGTCTCTGTTTTCTTGTCACAAATGTCAAAGTCACCTTCTGACTTTTCTAAGTTAATAAAAACTTGCTCGTTTGCAAATTCTCTTCCAATCACAGCAGACTGAATAAAAAGCTGATGACTGCCAGGAAATGGGAAAAATCTGATTAGACAAACTTGTTCTTCAACTGTAAGTAAGCATCAACATTTGATTGAGCAAAGCTGATAAAGAAATCAATTTAAATCATAGAATGATTAAATTCAAGTGTAACTGCAAGACTTAGATGGTGAAAATATACAAGCGATCCTGGTTACACATAAGAGTTAGGGAGCAGAATGTCGTGAGGTATAGATGACAGAATGACAGACGTAGAGGAATTGTCCCCCATAATAACAAGGTAAATATGGAGATTTCAGTCTCTTCAGAGTGTAAAGCAGGAGACTATTCCCATAAGAATTAATGGAATAGAGTTGGGTTAGGGACCATAAGTTAGATTGTTTCACTTATATCTTAGCAAATACAGTACAGAGGTCCTATTAAGTGTAGCATGCATTCCTTAATAAAGCAACTTATAGCAAAATGACTTAGAAAGGGGAATTAATTTCCATAAGGAATAATGTAAACAACTTGAAATATGTTCCCAATATGCAGTTCGGACCTTTAACCCATAAATAATATGAAATCGACACCAATAGTGTCGTCAGCTCCTTTCAAACTGTAGTATTGGGGAAACTAATAAAATTTGCTTCGGGATAGAAGTTAGCAATGTCTGGTGGTAAGAATTCAACTTTTAATTTTTCGGCATAACGATTCATAATCTTAAGTCATGTTTAACATCGTTGTCTTCAAGAAGAATTTGTATTGTTAGATTTTGCTCTTTGCAGTATTTTTTTCATTTTTCTGAAGCAAGTAATCCACAAACCAACTGCATTGCTGGCTTTTGGTGCCTTGAAGAATTAAGTATGTTTTCGCAATTTTTACATCGAGTTGCTCAATTCGTCAGTTCAGATATAAACACAAACAATATATAGTGGGTGATGTATGATGGCGTCCTCCTGTACACAAAACTGGCAATTAATTTTTACTTAGTTCTTTGCTAATGCAACTCATAACAAATCACAGGCAAAGCATTACAAATTAAATTCCTGTGATCACAGCAATCCATAAGATTCCCTGCACAGTTGTAATGCACACAATGCGGTAAACATAACCATTCAGTGTAAAGCAAGATTAAATAAAACCATGCTTTATTTGAAATTATACACCATTTCAGACAATCAGTCTGGATCTTTACATGTTTCACCGATGTTCAGCTGAAACATTTAATTTCAAATGTTTCGGCTGCGCATAGCTTGAATTGGTGTCCATAAACAGGTAGAAACTCCTTTCCCTCTGAAATATTCAACCAATTTCCATGCAGGTATGTGATAATCTCTAAGCAAAATGACTTATGAGAACTAAAAAACGAGAGTGTTTAGAGAATTAGGAAATATCCTCCACATGCAAAACGTTATATAGTATACAGTTTGTCACTATGCATTTTGTGTAGCATTTCAACTTAATCATTTTAAGCATGTGGCTCTATATCCTTGGGACTTTTTAAGACTGTGAATATTTTTACACGACTCCTCAAACTGAAAACAATTAACACATACAACCATTATGTGGTTAAATACCATCATATACAGTGCGCTCCAAAAGTATTGGGACAAGAGTTCAAATTATCCATTTATAGCTGTATGCTCTGAAAATTTGAATTTCAAATCACAAAATTAATACGAGACAAAAGCAGAGAATATCCCCTTTTACCCATGGTTATTTTTATGCATAAATGTTTCACCATTATACAACAGCACTGTTTTGCTCATATATCCACATTTTAGATTATCTTAATTACTGGGACAAATGGGTTTACAGGTGTTTCTAATTGCCCAGGGGTTACAAGCTGCAGACATTTCACACACACAAAACAGCGGTGAAGGTGTAGGCATAATGGAGGTCTTTTGGAACCGCTTTTGAAGTCTTTCACTTGACTTAGTCAGTGGAAACCAACATGAAGACCAGAACACTCACTATGACAGAAAACAAGGTCATTTTGAAAATGAGAGGAAAGAAAATGACCATCAGAGAAATTAAGACACTTGGCATTGCGAAATCAACAATCTTGAATGCTCCTGAGGAAAAGGAAATTGGAGGAGTCAAGAATAAGCTGAATATACGGCATCCTAAGAAGACAAAGGCAGTGGATGACACTGCATTAAAAAAATATTTCTACATGTAAAAAAACAATTATTAATGAAGAGTGTGGGGGTGCAAATCTCAAGTACCGCAATTTCACAGAAGACTTCCAAGAAAAATTCAGAGGCTGTACTGCAAGGTTGTAAGCACCTCATCTGCAGCAAGAACAGAAAGGCTCAATTGGAATTTGCAAAAGAATACTGAAATGAGCCACAGAAGTTCTGGAACAAGGTTTTATGTACAGATTAAACCAAAATAAACATCTATCAAAGTGATGGAAAGGCTGAAGTGTGGAAAATATCCAATGACCAAGCTTATCCCTTGTAAAGCATGGTGGAGGGAGTATCATGGCTTGGGCATGTATGGCTGCTTCTGGAACAGGCTCAATGGTCTCTATTGATGACTTAACTGAAGATGGCAGCAGTAGGATGAATTCATAGATATACAGACATCTTGTAGGAAAACAATGGCAAAAGTTCATTATGCAGCACGACAATGACCCAAAACATACTACTCGCTTAACAAAGGATTTCATCAGACAGAAAAAGTGGAACATTTTAAAGTGGCCAAATCAATTACCAGATCTGAATCCAACTGAGCATGTATTTTATTTGTTCAAAAGTAGACTGAAGGCAGAAAGGCCGACCAACAAGCAACAACTTAGAGGCTGCAGTTAAAGTCTGGCAAAGCATCTCAAATGAAGAACAATTTTTTGGTGATGTCAATGGGAGGGAGTCTTGATGCAGTTGCAAGCAAAGGATTTGCAACAAAAAATATTTCACTTCTTTAAATTTGCTTTGTAATGTGTTCCAATACTTATGGTCACCTAGATTTTGGAGGGACACACTGCAACATATGCTTTGGTTCAAAACGGATTAAGTATGTTTGCAAAATATATCCTAAAATTAAAAGGTGACTTTCTGAACTGAGAATACTTTGTTTTATGTGAATTTCAATTTCTTGTTTATATAAGAGCCCGATTTTAGTTTTTTGTCCCAATACGTTTGGAGGGCCCTGTATAACATCTTAATTGCCTTGCTGTTACCTCAACACTTCCCATTCAGGATGCCAGGAATGTAAGAATAAATTTCAAAATAATTACCTCTGTATCACAAATCCTACCAAATATCAGGGTTTAATACAAAACAAAAATTTATATTTGATCATATGTTACTGAACACAGGTCTAGGTCTTGAAATTAAACATACTTAAATATCAAATTATTTTCTGATGTCTGAGGCTTATATTCCTTCTTCTTGGATTAAAGAAGTCAAAGAGGTGCAAAATGGAACTAAAGTACACCAACAACAGAAAACTGCAAAAGTCTACACATACTAAACCTTTTAAAACTGAATAAGCCACTAATATAAGGGACAATGTAAACCTACAATCGAGCATGTAAACCTAGAACACTGCTTTCTTCTGTTAAAACTATAGAAATGTTTGATTCCAGGAGGCAAACTTTGTAAGATATTTACAGATATTTAGTATACCTATTGCATATTTTAACTAGACCTACAAATGGGTACAATTAATAATAAATAATAATTTCTTACACCTATACAGTGCTTTTCTGGACACTCCACTCAAAGCTCTTTACAGGAAATGGGGACTCCCCCAGACCTTAGTTTCACTCATAACCTCTACAGTCTCAAGGTCAGCTAAATGCCGGTCCTCCAATCACAGTACAGATCGTAGGCTTTAAAATTGCTTCTGAAAACCAGAGTCATCATAGGATCCATTCAACATAGGATCAATTTCGGCAAGAAAATTCAATAAAAAGACATAATTCTGCAAAAAAAAAGCTGCAGCATTCAAGACGAGCACTGAGCAGCGCAAAACGATTGCACCTCTGAAAAGCAGGGTAAGCTATACAGACTCAATATTTAACTACAACCTGTCAGTTTGCAAGACATACAATATTTTGAAATTTGATGTTCATAATTCCACAGGAATCTCCCTGTTTAGAACAAAGACAGAAACTTTTAAAATAAGGGATCTGAAACATAAGTAAAATTACATCATATTTAAACTGGGAAAACAGGACATATATTTCACGTACTGGAATACCGCAAACACAACACAATTAAAAAAGTACATGAAAGTAAATTTGACAAACATTTTAAGCATGAGTGTTAATTTAAACTTGTAAATGTTAATTTAAAAGTTAAATGCTTTAAAAGTATTTTTAGATTTAAAAGTTCAAATCTAAAAGGATATACCCAATGAATTCCTAAAATGGATAGAGTGTTTCAGAGGCACAGACAACCAATGTGGTTTCAATCCTACTGATTGATTTTGCCTTTTAAACACCATAAAGGTGGAAAGCTGAGGACATTAATTTAATCTCATACATTTGGTTGCTAAAAACGTATTGACCCAAGGATCTCATCTAGATGTCTGCTGAAAGCTCCCAGGGACTGGTTCCAACAATATGGCTGAGAAATTTCTTCTTTACCCCCACAAACATATGTGTAAGGAAGTGGCTACTGTTCTGAGTCCTAAATGCACACACTTCATCTTTAAAGAAAACAATCTGACTTATGACAGATGTTTTTGGAAATGTCTGGGGTCAGCAACCTCATTTGCAAAACAGGACCCTTGGCAAACAAATCCTACTGGAGCCTTTGGCTGGGAGCTTGTTAGAATTGCTGCAGGACTAAACCACCCAATGGTCCCATTATAAGAATGCAGACATACTCTCATTGCACGGTCATTTCACAGCACCCTCCTATTTTTGGTAATAGCACACTTGGTGGACCTTGCCTTCCCTGCTACAACTTTCTCTCCCTGTATAAGCTTTTCGTTACAGTTTCAAAAATCCTGGGAAGGGTGACAAATCCACCATTCACCGCTTCCCCTTTCATTAAACTCTTACCACCTGATGCCCCAGGACTCTTCCATGTGCTTTTGGGTAACTTGTATTCCCTTAATAACTCCCACTCCCTGCAAAAAACAATCCTGGCTCTATCAACTCTCTGCAGAAGAGAGTTGAGCCTCTGATAGCTTGCTGTTTAGTCATCTTTCCTGTGCCTTTCACCTTTTATTTTTTATTTTTAAGTTTTATTTTCCATACATAGCAACAGTTTCAACTCGTGAAGGACAACAAGTCTTCATACATTAAAGAGGAGAGATATGAATTAAATGTCAATAGCAGAATTAATTTTGTAATTTATTAACACCAGCAATTGTTGACTGGATGTATTGTGAAGAAAAAGTGTTCACAGTGTGGCCTGAGCAATGTTCAGCACACATTTCTTGTGACTCCACCATCACCTGTCTATAAACAATATGAAAAAGTGTGTACTGAAAATTTTACAGGAGTGATAATCCTACCTTACACTATTCCGTTTAAATTCCAATGAGTGACAGCAATATTTAATTTGTTTCAAATCTGAGTTTCAATACGTTGGAAAGAAAGTTATGTACTGTATAGCAAAAAAGTTTCTAAGTGCAGATTTTTCCTCTTATCTTAATAGGATGGGGTACTGCAACATGTCTACAAGTTGTGAATGACACTTGATCAGTATCATTCTTCAGGTAGATTCACAGGGCCCTGTGGGATTAAAATATTGCTACTATAGTGTGCCACAACACCTCACCAGTGTTATACAATAACTGCAATTAAGGAAGATTGTACTGGCCCCAATTTTCTATTCTGGCTAAACAATTTATTTGTTATACAATATCACTGAAGCAATATTAAGAGTGTTTTCTGAAAACAAAGATGAGAAATCCATTCCAAGGATTTCACCCAGTCATTTCCTGGTAGATGCCGAGTACTAGCTTTAACAACATGGCTGGGTAAATAGTTACACATTCTCACAACCCTCTAGGTAAAGTCGTGCCTCATGTGCTTGGTTATAAATGCATTTAAGCATAAACAGGAGCAATAATATTAGGTCGGTTGAGACCATTGGAGATGTCGTACAAATAGGCATAACACATTGCTCTTCACGCTAGGCTATGAAACAATATAATAGAAAAAACAGAATACAGTAGAATAATACCCAGACTGGCACACAATCTACAGGCACTAAACGATAGGTTGAACTCTATGAAGATCCACCTGTTCATTACAAAGTCTTCCAGATATGTTTAAAGGAACTTCTCAAAGCTTTTTCTTTTAACAAGAAGGCACAACAGTCTACTTACCTGTATTTTCCTGAAGCACCAGAAGCATGTCTTCAGTTGCATAGGAGCTACGCTGACATTTTTCAACAGTGCACTCTTTGACCAGGTCTGGAACACCGCAAGAAGACGGCTGAAGGTCCACATGGCTTATGGGAAGTACCTTGAGAAGAGTGCACTGTTCGGAGATTTTGTTTTCACTGGGCAGAACAGCTTCCATCTCCTTGTCTTTGCAAGTGTCCATCTGGAAGGAGCATTCCTTCACCTTGGAGAACGTGCATTCTTGCTTCTGTTCCAGGACAGAGTCCTGGGAGCCGACAGTCGGAATGTCGGGCAGGAAGCCCTTTGTGTTGCCCTCCTCTGACAGTGTGTCTTTTCCCTCCCTCTCTGCAGCTGCAGTGCTGATGTCTGTCAGCTCTTGGTCCTGTTGGTCAGGGGATAGAGTCTCAGCAGAACCCTTGTCTTCCGGCTCAGGGGGGGTCTCCTCCTCACTGGCATCTGTCTCCATTGCCTCTTCAGTGTCTTTTTCCTCCTTCAAAAAGATTAAAGTTGCTGATTAATAAAAACCTCTAAAAGCTTCATAATGGTCAACAGGACTGGATACACATTATTTTAGGTACACCATACACATGAAGAGAAATTAGATATCAATCCACCTATGCTGCTCGTATTTGGTTGGTGGGTGGAATCCAGAGCACCAGGCAAAACCCATGCAGACCGTGACCTTGCAAATTCCCAGCCCAGAATGGAACACAGGATGCAAGAAGTGTAAAGCATCATGCATAGGTATTGTCAAACGTACTACTAATAAAGCTGTAATAATAGTAGAATAGACCTTGAACAGTAAAGAATAAGGGGAAGAAAAAGGGGACCAGGTATAACTGGTTGACTAATATAAATTAAGAACATTTTAAAAAATGAGGTTTTAACACAGCTTGGTAATGTGCTCCTTACTATAATTTCAGTTTAAACGAAACATTCATACAGTTTTCTCATCAATGGCAGGGAAATCTTCAGCAAAATCTAAATAATTTAAGACACAGCCCTGTTTTCTCAAAAATTAATTGTTTAAGATTCTAGTCGAAGTGCTGCTTTCTGCCACCTGAAGTATAGCAACCCAACACTGTTACGCAACAGCAAGATCACACAACCCCTGCATTACATACTCTTTCCCTCTTTCATTTCATTCATCCTGCAGTAATACTTAGTGTTTGGTACTTCACTAAATATTTGGTTTAATGATAACTCGCAACTATGTGGTCCCTAACCCCAATGTATATTGGGGGCCTTTCGTACCCTGTTCTTCCCAAAACAAGCTTGTCCACCAATTAACTATAAAAAGGTTACACAATTTAGAATGAGTCTATACATGCGGAACATAGTATAAGCTGCTGCTAGCTGTGATAATCACTTGTGGTCCTGTAGGGCCACAGTCCATCAGGTTTGGTGGTATACCAATCAATATTAGACTCCTCAATGAGTAATGGTTTCATAATATTGAAAAATCAAACAAACCACTGATTAAAATAGTCACTAATAGTCCAGGGTGGAATACAACCAGAAGACATGGCAAGCCTCCAGGATCAGGAGTGGATATCAGAGTATTACAGGCTATACAGAGAGGACAATTTGCTATTCAAACTTTAAATTTGCTTTCAACAATTAAATTATTGTGTGTAACATATTAAAATGTCTAGGCAACATACTCACCTAATAAGCAACTACTGACATTTGTGCATGCAAATAATTCTAAATTAATATGAAAAGCACAAGAATTCAAAAGTGCTGAAGAGCAACTGTAATACAGCCTAAGCTGCTACTGACCCTTAAAAAAAGCTGAATACCAGCTCTTCCAAGCCACAGCAGAGCCATTAATGGCTGGGTATGTCTGCCTGAGGTGAATTGCTCTGCCCTGCACACGAGAAGCACAGCGCTCCCACGCGCACAGTTGCTACTCATTTAGTGCTATCCGTTACCCAGCAGACCGTGCTTTGGCTTTCCATGATTTGCCTAGCCAAGAGATTCAGTCCCTTTCTTTCAAAGGCAGAAAGCAAACCTTTAAGCATAAAAAGTTCAGTGCATTGCATTGTGGACTGCACTGTTGGTTTCTTCTGCACAGTTTTAAATACAATATCATTTTCAGGCTCAAAGTCCACTGTTTTCCAATCTTCTAATGGAAACAGTTTTTTTTATTACCAATGGTATGGTCGTCTTTACAAGGAACAAGACAAAACGAGACTTAACAGAGATTTGAATAAAAAACCAGGAGAACAAGCCCATAAAATGTCTCACAGTATCACAGTAAACTCATGTTACACAGCGAAGTCAACTCACTATACCTGCAATAAAGCCAATTGTTCATTAACAGTAGTAATATTATCAAAGGCTCACCAGAAGAAGATAGCTAAGATTATGAAGCAAATGAAATTAAAGAAATCAGGATGAAATCAGAACTTATGTCAGCCTTTGCTTAGGTGATGAGAAAATATCTTTCCCTTCTAGCATTTGTTACCCTGCTTTGCATATTTCACCAAGAAGTTGGAAATTTGTAAGAAAACAGGGATATGGGCACAATAATAATATTAATAGATAATATGACAAAATTAATCTTGCTGACTGAACATGGTTCTCGGTGCAAGAGATGATAATATGGCCCAAGACGTGGGATTAATAAACAACCTGCACTGCTGCGTCAAAATGGTCCTGTATATCAACTAATAGCCGATTTAGACTACTAAAAGTCACTCTTTACTCATGACTAGGAACATTGTGGTAATCACGACATCCCCCCCGGAGTAGCACATCATGGTGGGTAGTTCTCTGGACTCATAACTGGTGGGCTGTGTGGTGGGCTCAAGTCCCTGCTGCAGACACTGCTGTTGTAACTTGAGTGAGATACTTTACCCCAATTGCCCCAGTCCAAGCTGTATAAATAGAAATCACCATGGCTGTCCATCCTATGATGGACTGGAGTCCCACATATGGGGAGTGGCATGCTCTCCAATTGGTTCAGACCTAGAAACCAGGATAAGCTTAGGCTTGATGAGCCATTGAGTGCAGCTCCTACCTATTACATTAAGGCATAATACAGTAAAATAATATTTTATTAACTATATATCATAAATAATAAAAAAACATTTTATGTATGGACATATCTATTAATGTGGTAGATGACATTTATGCATAATTCCAATCAGTGTCCAAACAAGTTTTTCCACAAATTATACTCATAACGTGACAAACAACCACTGAAAATAAGTATAAATAAGAAAAGTTGGAAAAACTTCACGATTAGCAGACTTTGACTTTATACATTTGAATTCACTCCTTCCTAGCATCTATTTTATAACTGCTTTATCAAATACAGGGTCATGGTGGAGCCAGAGCTTCTCCCGGCAAGCGTTGGGTACAAGGCGGGATACACCCTTAATTAGGCCCCAGTCCATTGCAGGACACACACACACTCTACCAGTATGTGTTTGGACTGTAAGAGGAAACCCAGGTGAACATGGGGAAAACATAGAAACTCCATGCAAATAACAACCCAGGAACTTAACCCAGAGCACCAGCACGGTAAGGCTGCAATGCTAACCACTCCACCACCATGGCACCCTAACTCACTCCTGCTGACTAAAAAGCAACAAATGATTTTTTTAAATTAGTTTAATTGAAGTTTATAAGGTAAAAGTGATATCGGAACCATTTACAGAATGTTTTGAAAGGTTAATTAAAAAGTGTTGATTTTTTAAATTACCACTGGTTCATTGGATATACATGTTCTACATTCATTAACATGGTCTACACTAATTACATCTTATTTACAGCTATCAGGTGAAAGCATGCTTCAAATTGATACATGCATGCCTCTCCATACCTCCACCGCATCACAAAAGAAAACAATCCCCTTCCCAAAACAAGGTTTTACTGAAATGAAATGCCAGGGTCCCAGCAATGCCAACCACTGCCACCAACATGCAACTCTCAGCCTTTCATTCTCATTTTGATTTTACAAGGCCATTTCAGTGTATCCATAATGTACTATAAAAACAAGAATCTCTTTCTATGGGAACAGCACAGTGAACTTCAGAAGGATACTTATTGGTCCCACTGCTTTATCCACATAAAGAACAATGGCTCAAGGATGCAAAGACTTTCAATGAATACAGGGGAATAACATTAAGCACACATCTAAGATCATGTATATATTCCAATCAAAGCAAAATAGAACAATGGGACAGTAAAAAATTAAAATTAAAATGTAATTTTCAACAAAAAACAATGGCATACAGCAATTTTGCCATTGGGGCGGGGCGTTGGCTCTGTAGCTATGGATCTGTATCTGTGGCTGGAAGGTTGCCGGTTCAAATCCTGTGGCCGGCAGAGGAATTCTACTCCGTTGGGCTCCTGAGCAAGGCCCTTAACCCCAACTGCTCCAGGGGCGCTGTACAATGGCTGACCCTGCGCTCTGACCTCAAGCTTCTCTCCCTGTCTGTGTGTCTCATGGAGAACAAGCTGGGGTATGTGAAAAGACAAATTCCTAATGCAAGAAACTGTATATGGCTAATAAAGTGATCTTATCTTATTAGTCTAATTTGGACAGCTAGGGAGTGGAGTGAAGCTTCTTCAAAAATTTAGTCCAAGTCAAGCTTCTTGAACAGATTATGATGTGTAGAATTTTTGGTAAAACGTGAATATCTTTTGCCATGTTAATTTTTTGATACAAGGCACCAAATCTAGGAACAGAAAATGCATTGCCTACTTCAGGGTTTCATTAATTGATTAAATCAAATTGTATTAGATATAGCACACTTCTAGCTTTAGCTTCAACCAGCTTCCAAATCAATACCACTCTAAATATGAATTTTAAAATACAAAAACTACATGCAATTCTCTGCAATCCTGTGATTTCATGTGCAAGTACTTAATTTTGCACTCAGGAGAACAGATAGCTAAAGGTTTAAGTGGTCCAATGCCACCATGATAGGGCCAACTCAACCATCCTATAGTTCAACATGCAGCCCTTCCAACCCCCCCTGCTGGAAAAGGCTGCCACAAACAGCTCTGCAGATCAGCTTAATTATGAGGCAAACAGCACGCAAGTAGGGTGTTAGAGCCACATATCGAGTAGTCCTGTTAAAAGCCGTCAGTTATTCAAAGCAGGGTGGTCCAACTTCAGTGTTGTAGGCATACTGTGTCAACAGCGGGATAGCATTCCAGTTTAGCTATCAATGACTCACATAAACACTTAATAGGACTAGTTTACCAACCTCTCCCAGAATTTTACATGTTGCTGCATTAGCAAGACCTAGAAAACACCTACAGACACCTGTTCTTCCACACCAGAGATGGAGGTGAAGCACTCAAATTTAAAGTTGGGATGAGACATTCCAGAACACTAGGGTTTGAGAGTTTTCTTGTTCTCTTTCTACATTTTATCTTCCTTATTTACAATAATGAATAATAAATCAAATAAACTTATTAGGTCATATTAATCATCAAGCACCCGTAAAATCTCAAGCAGGGGTGCACAAATTTAGTCCTTGAGACCCAGTCTCTGCAGATTCTCATTCCACCCACCACTTAACCACTTTGATTTTTTTTCCACTGGTGATAAAGTGCCAAGACAAGGGCTTATAACTACTATAGGTTGGCCCAAAGTGTTGTAAATTTTACACTTAATACATATGTAAAACATAATTGAAGTCTTAATAAGGGTGAAGATAATTTGATTAAACATAACGCACAAAGACGTAAGATATGTTCAGATTATTTAATTAACAAAAAGGATCCAACACTAAATATCCTGATGTAAATAAGTATTTAAATCCTTAAAATTGGTAACTGGTGACATTTCATTGAGTAGCCAAGGCTTCAATTAGACATTTTGTGTTACTGTTTAAGTCCCTCCCATTAGCTTTCTGGAATGTTGGCCTTCCATACAAAACTACTTCATGTGGCTGACAGTTGAGGGTTTCCTTTCATTACATCTCCCTTCAGGACCCCACTTTCAGGTCAGCTTCAGCAAGAATGAGTGGACAGTAGGGCTGGGCGATATGACCTCAAATCAATATCACGATAATTTCACTCTTTTACCTTGATAACAAATTAACGATCATTTTTTTGAAACCCTTGAAATTATATGATTACATGATAGATCATGTTTGAAATATGCAAAACTATTACTACTACTAAAGCTTTGTAAATGTCAGGCACCACAATTTGAGAAAAATATTTTCTCGAGGGCACAACGTATCTCTTGTGAAGGGTTTGAAAGAGCCTTTTGAAACCAGTGTGTTCCACTGTAGCATTGTGGACCATGTCCTTCGCTATGTAGTATGTAATGGCGTATTTCGTTACATCTGCGTAAATCTTTTGCTTATTGAGTCGCATTAGTAAATACTTGTGTTGGAGACAGCTGTTTGGGGGGAATCACTTCAGCCATGAGTGCGCTTGTCAGTCTCTCTCTTTTTTTGGCCAAGTACTCTTCGTATTCTATGAAACTGTTGTATTTAAAATAGTGAAACAAGTTGCTCGTGTTACATTGGGGTACAGAAACGGTTTTCAGACCGAGTTTACATCTGACTTAGCTTTGTTCAGTATCCTATTTGCTGAAGCCAAAATATGACCAAACAATTAACACAGCATTTTTTTTAGATACCAGCTCGTCTTCATTTGTATTTGAGTCATCCCTGCCTGACTGGGGTTCAGCATAAGCGCTCATGTTGTCTCATGCCCGGCACGCTTCTTTTGTGTTTTGAATGAAGAAGGAAGGTTGGACGAGGCAGAAGCATGTGACTGGATATAACTGCTCATTAAAACACACAGTGGGGAAAGCTTTTACCGAACATACCGACATAAGCAAAATTAGGTCAGTGAGAGATTCTTAACGTAGGTATTGATCATTTTTTTTATATATCGCCCAGCCCTAGCGGATGGCCTCATATTTTCATCCCGAATTTGCAAATACTATGCCAAATTTGCAATCCCAATGATGGCAAGTCGCTCAGGTCCTGCACTCAAAACAATGACACTCCTACCATTGTTACGACAGTCAGGAAGACGTTTTTCTGTTGGAAAGTAATGCTTGGTTTTCATCACACAAGACATTTCTCAATGTGGCCAAGAAGTTCAGATTTTTACATTTTGTGTCCAAAGAACATTCGTCCAGTAGTCATGGGTCCAGGAGCTTTCTGGCAAACATCTTTTTAGACAGCAATGGTTGCTTCTTGGTTATGCTCAAGGAACACCATTCTTGTTTAGTCTTTTCCATACTGTTGAGGCATAACCACTTTAGCCACAGCAAGAGAATCCTGCAGATAGTTATATATTACTCTGAAGTTCTTTGTGACTTCCGGGTTGTGCTTTGACAATCTTTGCAGGATGACATGTACTGGCTTGAGTCACCATGGACTTCAATCTTTTCCATTTGTAGACTCTTTGTCTGACAATGGATGGATCGAGCTTCAAATATTTCAAAATGTTTTGCAACATTCCCTGACTGATGTTCCTCAACTGTTGTCCCCCAACATTCCCTCGGCTGCTCTTTTTCCGAGGTCCTCTAACATCTTGTTTTTGTCAAGACATGTTTCCACTAAAGTGTAAAGTGAACACCAAACTCAAACTCTTAACCATTAGATAGGACAGAGACAAACTGAGGGCTTATTTTGCTATTTCTCCAATTATTTTTACCATCTTATTCTAATTACTCCCTTAATTGTGCTAATTATTAAGGATTTAATTCTTATATGATGATTTTTAACTTTTTTTTCCTACTTCATACACCATTGCGTTCCCAAACTCAATGAACTGGTAAATACAAACTGTTCTGGTTGTTTTAAGAAAAGTCCAGTTTTTGTCAAACGAGTATCATGGCGAGAAACCATAACTCCCAAGTATTCTCAGCACTGTATATCAAGCCTATATGACCTGCTTTACTGCAGCTCTTCAGGATGGGAAATGTGCAAACAGTCAATATAATAAGTAGTTCAGGTAGCTGTGCTAGCTTGCGTAGGCTGCAAAGGAACAAGTAAAGGTTTATTCCATGCTGAAAAGAAAATAAATGTTTTGGCTGAAGAAGGCTCCACAGCTGAAATGTTTCTTTTCTTCTCTTTTCAGCATGGAATAAACCTTTACTTGTCAATATAATAATGTTGATTTAAGCTAAAGAAGTCCAATCAGCTTATTGGCAGAACTGGACTAATTTAACTTCTCCCAGCAGTTCAGGTGCTGAAGCTGAAAAAGACCTAAAATTCTTCATGGCACTCTTGATTTAAAACACGGGTCCTCAATCTTGCTTTCTGCTGACCACTGATTTTATTTGGTTTTCATTCCAACTGAGCTCTTATCGCCAAGGTTTACTGAAATTGTAATTGAACATTTTTTAAATTGGTTCTTTGTTTAGATACTTCCTCCCCTCAAGCCTTGGTATCAGAAGCTCACAGTTGTATTAGTGCCAAGTCTGTTTTCAGTTTGGTTAATAAGCTGTTGATCTGACAGTTTAAATTCCATATACACAGTTTCTTAAAAAGTTCACATTAACCATGCGTGATAAGAAACAGAACTTGAAATAGATTTCATGCCTACACTCACATGCTGATAGTGTTTCAAAAGTCAAACAAACTGTTGACAATTATTTTAGAACTCTGATATAAAGAAAAACCAGAAAGGTGTACAGCAGGTATCCTGCACTTCATGAAATCTCCAGTTTAAGCTGTAATTGGACAAACTTAACCTACTTTATGTAGTCTCAAGTTATTAAAGCATTAAAAATACCTTAAGTAAGACTATGACCTGGAATGAATCGGTATTGTTGCGTTTACTCCGAATATCATATGGTAAAATAAAACTGACCGACTCGGCCTCTAACTGCCTCATTCAGGTTAGGCTTAATGCCCCACAGATACATGATGCAAATCTATGCTATATCATTAGCCACCTGTAGCTGCGATTCCCCAAGGAGAAAGAGACAACCGCCAGACCTCTGTAGGGCCTGAGTGGGCATGCCGACAGACAGCTGTGCAGCAACTAAGTCTCAGTGGGAGCTGGAGAGCTTGCAGCATTGTGAGTCACAGCTACATCAGGCCTCATCTAACTCCTTAAACACTGCAAATCCTCCAGAAGAGCAGAACTTCCTTTTCTCTAATCTGACGTTTTGAGCTTCAGAAATCACTTCAAGGAGATATATCCAAGAAATAGAGCAAAAAGTATGCTGCATACTTAATAAAATTTAGTCTGAATAAAACACTTAAGAGAAATAATAGATCCTTCCATTGACAGTCTTTTCAGCACAAAAGATCCAAAAGCACTATATACATAGAAAACGAAGACACATTATCCACTTCTGAAGTATAGCCCCCACCTGGGCGACTTGTGGCAACTACTCTGCACCAGCAGCCCCACTGCACAGCAGACCATGAAATAAAGTGTGACCCAAGCGCTCTACCAATTGAAACAAGTGGGAGGGTGAATTGTACAAATGCATTGTAAAATATAGTGAGGACATGGAGATTAAATTCCCCTCACTTTCAAAAGTGCTTTGCAAGTAGTCAGGGCCTTGATTTAACAATTCGGATCATTCAAAAGATGGCACCTCCTACAATGGGGTATCCTTGCCGACTACAATGAGACACTGGCGTTGTAAATTCTACTGGCCCAACCAATAACCACTCACAGCAACAACTGGGGAGAACACCAAAGAAATCCCTCCCAGTACTGAATAAGCCATCTTAGCCTCTGAATTCTGATAAGATCAAGTTATATGGTTGTAACACTGCTACCATGACAATCCATTTTTTAATTCTCTTTTGCAGTTCAGGGTCATGGGGGAAGCTGGAACCTAACCAGGCAAGCAACCAGTGCAAGGCAGGATACACCCTGGATGGGACACTGGTCCATCACAGGGCACACACAGAGACAAACACTCATACCAGGGCCAATTTAACAGAAGACAATTAGCCTAATATCATGTCTTTCAACTATGGGAACTATCACCCAGAAAATCCCATGTGAATATGGAAAGAACATACAAACTCCACACAGACAGCACCCCAGCTCCAGAATTGAACCCTGGGCAGAGTGCCGAGAAGCAGCAATACTAACCACTGTGCCCCCATGCTGTCCACTAGCAGGACCAGAACTGGAAAAAACACATTTCAGCCTGTTTTTAGGTTTTAGTTCCATCTCAGTTCCTGGCTACTTACATAAGAATGGTTTTGTAATTAGGAGCTTTTTCAATCCAATGAGTAGTTGTATCAGCTGCAACTACATGGCTGAACAGCTCGTTATATATATCCCCTTGGTTGTTAGTCATCTTATATTTAACTGAGCTCTTAACTGATCTAACAGTTATCAGTTATTTAATGTTAATTACATAGTATTTATAACACAGATTGTCTAACTTTCCTGAAAAAACAATTAAAATCCTGAAAAAGCTTAAATAAGCAAAGTATTAGTTCCAGCCGAGCTCTCAGTTATCAACTTGAGCAAAAATGGGGGTCACAAGGACATGGGCTGGGACTGAGAACACAGGCATGTTTTTTTCGGATCTTCTACCCTACTACGAAAGAGAAAATTAAATGAAAAGAGTTGCCATTCTATTTTAGGAGTCACCTGAATGCTACATGTTATTTTAGAATAAAACACCAATTTTTCACAAATGACAAACCCTGAAGAAAGGCTCACTTGGCACTTATTAGCTAATGTCACTCATGCTCTTTTACACTAATACGGCATCTGTCCATCATTCACCAACACTCAACAAGCAGTTTCAATAAAGTATCAGACATGGCAGACAGGTGGCTCCTAAAATGTGTTTGCAAGAATTTTATCAGAAATGTTAAGAAACAGCATGGTGCGCATGTTAGCATTGTTCCCTCATAGAGCTGGAGTCCCGAGTTCAATTCCTAAAGGGCTATCTGCATGGAGATTGTATTCTCTTCCTGTGTTTTTCATGGGTTTCCTCCAGTACTCTGGTTTCCTTCCAATGCCCAAAGAAGTGGTAGGTTAACTGGCTTCTAGTAAAATTAGCACTAGCATGTCTGTGTTCCCAGCGATGGACTGGTGTCTCATCCAGGGTATATCCAGCCTTGTGTCTGTTGCAGCTGGGATAGGCTCCAACCTCCCCATGATCCTGATTTGGACAAAGAAGTTAGAAAATGGATGGAGCAATGTTAAGTAAAGGTTCTAGTGAAAGCAGCTTAACTTCACTGGGAACCTCCAGTCTCTCTTCCAACATCATTGGAACCTGCGCTTCTTGGATCATATATGAGTCTCTATACTACGCAGACCTATGGTGCCAGTAGGAAGCAAAGAGCCCTGGAGAGCAAGATGTGATGCATTCACAGCCTCTTTGTAAGGAGTTCTGGTTGCAGCAGTCCTACTGCATTTTAGGTGATCAGAGGGCAAAGAGGAAGGTACCACAAACAGTGAGGGAAGAATAGACAAAAGACTAATAGGAAAAAGACTATTTTAATGTTCCATTACATGTTTGAAAATCAATAAATAAGACTTCTCAAAGAAGTCTAACTGAAAGCATACAAAAGCTATAAGATGGAACTTAAACAGCCAAAAAGCAACACATTTTGATGTAATGAATGTACAATATATAGTTCTAACGTTTATGCATCACTAATTTGATTCCCCAACACGTTTCTTTTCAAATTTAAATTCCTCTGCAACTCCTTGTGGTCTTTGCAAAGCACACCGACTTTCAAAAGCATTTTTTACCTAGAACTGTTAATGATACACATATGATAATTAAGCAGGAAGTACAGGGAAACGCGTAAAAAGTAGAATGGGAGAACAAGGATAGTGCGCATTTTCCTGTACACGTTTGTAGTTTACACTCGACGAACGTTAAAAAAATAACGTATAAAAAAATATTGGTTGACACACTATAGTAATAAATGAGTTAGTAAAGCCCTTGTTCAGCTCAACTTTCAGAACCTTCTGAAAGCGGCCTGCGTGTAAATGCAGTCCCAGTTTTTCTATATCATTGACTTCAAATGACTTTTTTAAGCACCTGAATACATTACATGCCGCACTTTAGCGCTATCCGATCCTGCGGTTTTCCAATGCATAGAAGGCAGTATTTATTTCCCCTGCTGTAAGAAACTCGACGCTCTGCAGCGAGCGCTGCCGACACCATATAATAAAATGCGGACAATTCTCAAAAGGAGCGATAGAGCGTTTAGCTGTAGAAAAATGCGAAGCGAACGCAATAGCGCCAATGACTCGAAACCCCGTGCTTGTGCTCGCTGTAGAGGAAGCGCGATTTTCACCAAAGCAATGCTTTACCTACGTGTTACTCAACAACAGCAGAGTTGCTTTCTCCGCTTAATTGCGCTGTCTGGTGTCCAAAATGCTGCCTGTCACGCCTAAAGAGTAATAAACACTCCCCGACTTCGTTCTCCTCAACTGCGCGTCAGTGTGGGCACCAGACAGTACGTGCACACTGCCTGTCCGCAAAAGTTTCAGAAAACGTACCCCGAATCGGAGCGACAAAATACATCATCCCCTAAACGGAATCAAAGCCTGTCGTGGCTGTAGCCGTTGCGTGTGAGAAATGTCGCCATTATTACCCAATAAAGTGTATTTTGTCGGGTGTATTGTCCATCTGGCGTTTCCGATGTGGCAAAGACGACAGGCAGGCTTTTTTAGCACGAGCGCACCCCTTGCGGGAAGTCGCACAAGCACATGCGGACTTTCCTAGCCCAGCAGTCCGTCTAAAGCTGCCGAGATAATTATGATATTTCACCAACAACAAACAGTACTAGACATGAAACTATTCCTCGTGAATCATAAAAAACTAATTTCCCCAAGCAACCCCACTGGCCTGTACCATATTTGCAACACATAAGGAAATTGCGGAGCAAGAATGCTCGATGTATTAAGTGAAATATGCCCCTGCATTGTTTTCAGGTTAAGCCTTTTCATGCCCAGAAGGAAACAGTCGAAACGAGGCGGAAAACTCGGGTGGCTCGAGTTTGTAGTATTTTGAAGTGGGTCAGGGAAAATTCTGAAGAAAAACGCGCCTAAGCTGCAAAACGTGATCGGAGGCAGAATTGCACATTAGCTCTGAATCGAAATGACAAATGTAGAAGAGTGCAGGGGAAAGAGGGAAAAAAGCAGACGTGTGAGAAATAATAAGTTACCTTTTTCGTGCTCTGCCTGCCTTGCAGTGCGCTCTTCGCCAGCCGAGCGGTGGATTTCACCCCAACCCCTCTGACCGGGAGAGTGATGTTCCCGAACCTCGTCCTGCGAAGCCGACCCCTCGCCACCTCCCTCTCCAGGACCACCTTCACTTTGCTGCGAGTGAGCTTCTCTTCAGACAGCCGCTCGTGGGAGCTCAGGAATCCCAATATTTCCTTTAAGCCGAGAGACGTGTGTCCCCTAGATGCACACGGACCCCTCCTTTCCGCCAGGCTCCGCACAGAAGCCACTAACCGGTCACCCAGGTCTGGGTTGGGCTCGTCTGAACTGCTGCGGCTCGCCTTCGGAGCCGGACCGACCTTACATTTGGGTTTGAGCTGCGTTTGTGTGTGCCCGTGGTGGCTGCAAGTTCTCCGTTGTTTATTACTGTTGTAGCACTCGCGTTCAGGCAAGCTTGCTTCAACCCCGCGGGTACCCCTGGTCTTGTTAGCGAGAGCGCTTCCATTATCCGTGCCCTTCTCTCGGCTCGGCTCTTGCGGTTTCTTCTCTCTGGACGCACTTGCGTTCACGCTGCTGCCGGGAGCAGCGCGAGGTTGACTTTTGCAAGCCGCTGCGCCACAGCACAGACAACTGTTTCCGCTACTCGGGACCAAATCCCCTTCATCCTTCTCACTAATACCTCCTGTGTTGGGCTGGGGGTCGTCGGACTGCCTCGCCCCACAGCCCTCAGCTCCTTTGCCGTGGGGATCCTTTCTTTCTGCGGGACTGGGAGCGGTGTCGCCGTCGTTGTTAAGATCGGCATTTTTGGTCTGATCCCCCACGGCACCGCCGCCACCAGCGCCAGCGCCTTGGTCTATTTTCTTTCGGCTTTTCCTCTGCACCTTGGCCGCGTTGCGATACGAAATGGACCCTTTGTAGCTAACTTTCAGTACCGTTTGCTCCTGGATCAGTTTCTCCAGTTCCAAACGGGTTCGGTCCGGGTCTGACCCGTGTCGCCTCCGGACCATTCGGCATATTCTATCCAGGTCCGGTCGAGCTTTTCTTGAGCGCAATGAATCAATAGTCTCCAAAATCCAGTCGCGGTACTTCGGCTCGGACATGGTGCTGGGCTGGGCTCGGTTTGGTTGTACCGAGTACCTTTACTGTGTCTTCTCCGAAGTGACGCTGCTGCTCCGATCCGGTCCGAGCCCGGCTGGGAATGAAGCGGAAGCCTTGCTCTACGCCTGCGTTACCCACATTGTGCATTTAAGGTGGACTGGCAGAGATCGAGCGCGCTAGTGCAACTGTGAAGGCAAGCGTTTTAAGATGGTACTGGGACATTGATACTGCTTCCTCTCGTTTTTATTTTATTTCCGCGAAAAAAAAAGTGCGACTGTACCAACTTTGTTTTCGCTATAAAACAATAAAACTAATTAACCGAGCAGTGTGATATTTGAATATCAACATTTTTCAGGTTTTATTTTATAGCACACACTATCGCCATTTATTTCTGTCGGGTTGCTGTGCAATTACTTTTTTTCGGGATTTGCGTAATGATTTGTACCCTGAGCGTGCCACACGCGTGTGAATATTTGGTGTATTGATCTAATTTAATTCTTAAACATTCCAAGCTTTTTGGTAAAGACACATAAGTAAATTTAAAAGTGTTTTAAAATAATGAATGTCAAGACTGCGCTTAATGCTATTGATATAATAAAAACTGGACTACAGGTTGTTAACTTCAAGCTACATCCACCCTTCGCTTGTTTCCATATACCTACAAGGTTGTATTTCGAAGGCGAAATAATTGCACCCAGCCACAGCATCGTTTTAAAGTCTCTTCAAAGTAAATTAGATTGCACATTAGCACAAGGGCTTATACAAAGGAATCAATGTATTCCCAACCACATCTCCATTCAGGATTTAGCAGATGCAAACTGGCCGCCATCTAGCTCTTGCTTTGGGGCTAAATAATTTTCCACTTAAAGAGAGGTACCACTTTGGAGTTTCGCCATTTTGTTCCAAATTAAAGCTGACTGCAGTATTACAAGAGTGGTTATTGAAAATATAATCGAGGTCATTTAACCATTAATCTTGAGTTGTTATGTTTAAACTCTCAGTTCAGAAGAGGATTACACGACACACGCTCCATACGGTTCACGTGCAAAACCTTAAGTGATACAAAATGAGCAGACAGTCGGGATTTTTGTGTGACCTGCCACGGTACTGTGAGAACTTATTTTATTCAAGTACTGCTCTCGGAAGCGCAAGAGCAGCCATGTTGCGATTTTCGAAGCCTAACATAATTGTGCCTAAACATGGAAAATTAACTAGTTAAACCTATTTTAATTATAAATTAACATATAAAAGAGAATACCTCTGAGCACTAGGGTCCTGGTTTCAATTCCGGACCTGCGCTGTTATC
This sequence comes from Atractosteus spatula, assembly GCF_055471065.1. NCBI lineage: Eukaryota > Metazoa > Chordata > Actinopteri > Semionotiformes > Lepisosteidae > Atractosteus > Atractosteus spatula. The sequence goes on from NC_142719.1 coordinate 23,672,482, forward strand.
TGAGTGGAGTTTATATGTTTTTCCGTGTTCGCGTGGGTTTTTGCTGGGTGCTCCGGTTTCCTACAGTCCAAAGACATACAGTACTGTAGGTTAACTGGCTTCTGTGGAAATGGACACTGGTGTGAGTGTGTGTTGTGTGATGGACTGGCGTCCCGTCCAGGGTGTGCCCTGATGAAGGAGAAGAAATTAATAAGGATATGACGATTCGTGCTCCTATTCTCTTTCCTACAGAAAAATAATTTTTCTTGAAGAACGCGCGACATCGATAAATCGCTGCCTATCTGGGCCATAGGACTTAACATAGGTGTGTGGATTATTTGAAGTTAAACACAATTTATGTAGCCATTTTATAATTGGCGCAAAGGTTCCGTAACAATAGTAGGTGTACTGTTCGATTAAAGAAACGAGCGGAGCACATACGCCTCCATAAAAGGCATTTTAGTTTGTCACAAGTAACTTTCTGGTATGTGGTACTGTTAATAAAAGTGGAACAAGCCCATGTTAACGTTTATTCATGTAAATTCACTATGGGGGACACACTCTCCATCAGATTTTTACACGTTTTTGTACTTTCATTTATTTAAAGACGCCTTCATTCAGCTTTACACTATTGTATCAGGGTAATACTACTGGACCTATAATAAACACTTACCCCAAGTAGCCAGTATTACCATAGTCCCGTGGTTGTCCCGTTTTGAAAAGCCAAATGAAGACTGCGAGCTCGCGGAATCATCGCTTAGTGTCAGGATATATCTGGTTTTCAGGTTGCGCATGAGTTTATAAAACGTTTAAACTACTGAAATATATATATAGTTACTTAAACATTCCTATAACCGATAAAGTGGTGGAAATTATTAAAAAAATGTAAGGTTCATGTAGCGAATTTAAAAACTTACAATGATCTTGAGTTAAAAAAATGAACATTTAGAAGAAAACGACAAGTCACTGACGCACAGTTTTCCAGATGTTGTATAGCGAAGCGCCTTCCTAGCCTCCCACTCGGCTGCGTTTGCGGCTTTCGCATCTGTCCACCTCCGCGCCGCCGCCACTTTGCTGAAGCGGCTCTGCCGCGCGCTGGTGCGTGCGTGCATGAGTGCGCGCTGGCTTGAGCGCCTAGGGGGATTGGTGGAGCTGAGGCCGGGCGGGCGAAAAGCAAACTGAGCAGCAAAAGCTCAGGTCGGAAACAGTTCTGAAATATTGAGATAACCAGAGAAGCAAAATGTACATTGAGCGGTATCTTCAAATACCACTTTGCACTTCAAGTACTTTTTTCATCTTCACCAGGGAAATCTTTTAAGTACGTTTTATTTCGAGAAACGTGCTGCTATTTCTTACTTAAACACATTTTTCCTTTTCATTGAGCTGTTACAGCCCTACGGTTTACGGGCAATGTTTAGGTTTTTTTTCCTGGTAGCTGCGTCTTGCTCCATTTTCCGCGGCGGAGCAATCTGTTCTGATCACAAAACGAAAGAAATGTCTCGGGGAGGCGAACACGTATAAGGAGGAGATTCGTGTTTACCCTTTCTGTGTGAGCAAGAGCAAGACAAGTGATGGAAGCCGATAGTGCCAGAGAGTTCGAAGAGAGGCTGCGGAAGTTAACACCTCGCTGCGGCTCCTAATTCAGACGAATTACAAACCAGCAGTAATTAGGAGTATTTAGGTGTTGCAAAGGGGAAACAGGGTTTCGTGCTGTCCTTATACCCATAATACCAGGACTCTATGACGCAGCTCAGGTTTTTAAAGGATGCCACTAAACATAAAAAGTAGAAGCGTTAAACCTTGGCTGAAGCTCTATTGATACGAGGAAAACTGAGGAGATACAAATTATGAATTAATTTCACGTTCTTGTTGTTACTATTATTTCCATGTTTCAGTTCTAAAATGCAAATGTGCTATTTGTCTTGATCTAATTTGTGGTCTCTACAGTCAGAATACTGATTTATTCACTTGGCCTTAATTGAGGTCCCTTGCATTCTGCTATTTTTATTTGTAAAAACTGCTTAATCTGTTATTTATTCCCTTTAAAACTTTAATTTATTTACAAATAATGCCAGTCAAATGAAATGCCACTGAAAAGATCAAGTTCTTGCAGTCCATTCACAGGCCTTATACCCTTAGGGAACAGAATGAGCTTTCCTTCTCCTCTTTTGACTTTCTTGCAAGCTTTAGTATTCCTTTTGTAGCATGGAGGCCAGAACTCCATGCAGTACTCCAGATGTGGCTCTAGCTAGGGAACTGTGAAATTTCAGCAGAATGTCTGTTGACAGGACCTCTTCACCCTTTACTTTAGATCTTTTATATTGTATCTCTGCTTTGCCTGGATGGAATTGTAGTGAAACTATTACAGTGCCTTACTTATTTTGTCTTGGCCATGGTGTTATTGTTAAATGTGATTGTTGCTGGAACCATGGCCATATATAATATTACTTACCTGATGTGGTAGAGCCTGTGCAAATTAGGATATATGCTCAAAAGAGTAGGGATGATATCCTGGTGCTCTGGCTAAATTCAACACTAGGCTCACTCACCTTAATTTCCCCCTCAGTTCAGAAAATTTTCAGTTCTCAGCCTGATCTGTGTTGGAGCTGCTGGTGACTACTAGTAGCCATGCACAACCTACTGTAGGTAGAACTGTAGGTAGAACCTATGTGGTGAAGAAAGTGGACCCTCTTTGAGATATAAAAAAAAGACTGTGACTTATCTGGGTTCTTTTAACAAGATTTGACATTCAATTTTGAGTGAACAAGACTTGAAATACAACTGATATTATTTAACTTTCAATGAATTTCAATTACTTTCCCTGTATCAGTAAAAAATACTTTTAGTTTCTCCTCTGACAACCTCCATTACCTCTCGTTATAAAGTTTTTTTTTAGCAGTGAGGTGAAAAATAAATACATGCCTCAATAATAAGGCGGCATAATATTTTGCTGAAGAAATTCCATCTTTTTTGAGTTGTTGACATTTTCTATTCATACAATTCATGAAATGGGAGAAAACATTAATTTGACAATGCTGTATATAAACTATCATTAGTAAAACACTACAACATTTAAATATATACAGTATAAGACCTCTTAAATGTATTCACCAAATTGAGTTGATGTGTGCTGTTGCTGTTGGGAAGACTGGGAGAGTCATACAAAATGTGTATCAAAATCACAGAACAATCACAGAAAACCTGTTTAAAATCACAGAGAAATTGATTGATCAGTTGGTCCCTTACTAGTTTATTTATAAGCAGTCTGAATTAGGTATTCTAACTGAACAGAGAACTAGAAAGAAGCATTTCATTTGTAAATTTGATTTGTATTCATCACTGTATTACAGAACAGCAAAATTAAAATATAAAATAATTTGCTTTCATCTAGAAAATAATTTAAAAAGTTACAAACCAAGGTCACTGTTGACTAAGTAGTAGGCCTTAATTTTACTTCTTTCCATCTATCCACTTTCTAACTGCTTTATCTAATTCAGAATCACAGGGGAGCCAGAGCCTATCCCATGAAGCAATGGGCACAAGACGAGATACCTGTGCACTCTGGACAGGATGCCAGCTCATCAGACAATTAATCTGCTAGTATGTCTTTTGACTGTGGGTGGAAACCCATACAGTACACAGAGAGAGCATACAAACTCCAGACAGATAGCATCCCGGGTGCAGAACTGAACCCAAGACCCCAGCAATGCTAACCACTGCACCACTATGCTGCCCTAGTTGTTATTTTAACTTCATACAGTAAATATAGGAAGATACATACCTGTATTGTTCTGACACTGCCATTTTTTTTGCTGCCTTAACACTGCATTCAGGATTCCTGTCAAACACCTATTAATATGATTATTTGAGATTCAAGCTCATCTAGCCAACGTCTGAAAATGAGTGTCTACATTTCACCACTTCTCCCATTTCACATGTAATACACCAGTAAAATAAGAACATAAGAAAGGTTACAAACGGGAGGAGATCATTCATACTATCTAGTATTTCGGATTTAGTATATAGTAGCTTATTGATCCGAAGATTTAATACAGCGATTTCTAGAAAGAAGCCACTTCAACTAGATCGTTTGTTCCACCCTCCCACAATCCTTTGGGTAAATAAGTTCCTATGTTTTCGATGCACTGTACGCTGATAAACCACTGATTTCCCAAAGCCCATTTTTGGGTTCAGACAGCGTATTTTGCTCTGATATTTATCATCATCGGGCGTTCAAAATCGATTTATTTCGTGTTGCAGAATTTTAAAATGTGTCGACCTAAAAAATACTTTTAAAAAACAATTTAAATGCATGTTGACAAAGATAATTCCATTACATCCAAAATAACTTGTGTGAACAAACGTAGGTTAGGGAATCCGTCGCGGGACACTTTAGGACTAAAATGAAAAAGACCACCCGTGGAAATATGATCAAACTCACCCAGGTTCTATTTTCCATGTGTACTAATTTCGTTGTTCCACAATACAGATTGTTGTGATAGTACTGTGTACAATCAATGACATAGAACACATAAATCACAATTAAGCCTATTAACGTAATGCCGCCTATCAAAACCTACTAAATATTGCTTTACCCATTTATTTTATACCCACTTTATCCAGCTCAGGTTCAGATGCGAACACGGAACCTAACCCAGGACGGTCCGGTAGTACATCGCAAGGTACATACTCAGTTTTCCAATAAGCCAATTACCTCACCCAATTACCACAATCTAATAACATACCTCATCGTATGTTCTTAGACTGTGGGAGAAAACCCACTTGAACACGGAGAGTATTTACACACACTTTACAGATAGCACCTCGGGAATTGAACGCATGGCCCCAGGGTTGCAAGCTACCAAGCTCCTTATACTAACCACCGCGCCGCCCGCACCTTTTCAACATGCTTTGTCACTCGCTGTTATTTGCCCCTTGGTTTTTAATGATTTATTATTTTCTAATAGATTTTTAGTGTGTGTGAACAAATATGGAGTACGGAAAACAAATCACAAAGTCTATGTATCATTGAATGTTTTTTTTTAATATATAATTGAACATCAGAGCACGCAGGAGTTTGCGGGGACTGCCACGCTTACGATGTAAGAAGCGGTGTGTGTTGTTGTTTACCAGAGGTCAGCAAGTTAATGATCGTGTCCCTTAACGCTTTAAGTAAATAATTTACAGGTTCAGAACACATGCCTGCAACACATACCCGCTAAAAACGCGGTTTTACAGAAAGAAGGAGGACCTAGCGGAGCCGCAAAATGAAAGTATGATGCGCTACGCGTAACTTTGGCCGGTTGGTTAATTAATAATAAGCAGCAGCCAGCACAAAACCTAGCCTTGATTGTAGTACAGTCCCCCCCACCACCTTTCACCATGCTCGAGCCTTGCATTTACGTTGCGGTGACTTGAAATAGTTTTTTTCTGTTATCCTATCTGCATATACCACAGTAAAATTTAATAAGGTTACGCCATGTTACTTCCAGTGATGGCCATGGACAGTTCTGATGAATGGATTCTACTTATGTCAATACACCTTCACTATCTGAAGTTCTTTTTGTTACAAATCACCCATGATTTAACCTCAAACCTTTGATAGCAGTTGACAACATCTTGACTGTAAAACATAAGAATGTGTAAATTTTAACATGAGATTATACATTGCTTTGACGATAAAATCGTGGCTCAGTACACCTCAGTGGTGATTACAACTGTAACACATTGCAATACTGATTCCATTAAAAGTCCATAGAGATATAGAACCACTTAGCCAACAGAAGATGATTCAGGTTTGCAATCCACGTGTGTCTTAGTGAACTGCATCTGATGCAGTGTTGCTGAAAATCTGCATGTTTCTCTTCATGTTGCTGAGAATCTGCATGTTTTTATCCTTAATACACTGCCTGTAAATCCTTGTTGATCGATCAAAGCAATTTGGTAAGTCTTCTGTTGCAGTTTGTGATGTACAAGTGGTTCAAAGGTCAGCAGTCATTAACAGCCTTCTTTCTCATAGTATAGCTCACTAAGAAAAGGCCTGGTCTGCACTACTTTACAGCCTTTCAGGAATCATGGGACATTCAATGTGCTTAGTTATCCTCACAGTCCGGTTCAAATAGTTTGATTGTAAGCAGGACACATCATCATTGTGATTTAATACTTGGGGTAATGTAGGTTAAATATTGGGTAATACCAATTAACTTAATATGAATATAACATTTAGAATAAGATTAATTGAATTTTGTAAAAAATATTTGTATTTTCCATGTTAATCAGCACACACTGTTAATGGCACAGTGCCTAGCTAGGACCTTGTATTTGTTTCTGGACCTGGGGAGCTATCTCTGTGGAGTTTGTATGTTCTTCCTGTGTTCCTGTGGGTTTTCTCCAGGTGCTCTGGTTTCCTACCACAGTCCAAAGACATACAGTACTAGTAGGTGTCACGCCCTCATTCAATCTAATTCCCACACAGAAGCTCACTTGCGCTAATTACACTCCAGCCCCGAGCACTTCTGTCAAATGACACCGCTCCTGCCGATCAGCCAACCACAACACTCCATCAATCAGCGCACCTTCCTCCTCTCACAATATTTAAACCCTCCAAAACCCTCTGCTATTTGCCTGGTATTGGTTGTCCTTTGGAGTTCCTACCTTGCCTTTGTTTTTCTAAACCTCCTCTTCACCTTTCATGACATGAACCACAATACTTGCCTTTGATCACGTCTCTCGCCTAGCCCTCATTTGCCCCGGAAGCTTCCTGCTTGTCTCCTGACCACCTGAGGTACCGCACAGGGTCCATCCTCCCGATTGCTTAGCGGGTCATTCGTGACAGTAGGTTAATTGGCTTCTAGGAAAACTGTCCCTGTTGTGATTGTGTCTGTATCTTCTGTGATGGAGCTCATGAGTGTACAGTTTACCCTGCCTTGCTCCCATTACTTGCTGGGATATATTCTGGCTCCCTTGGTGCCCTGAATTGGATAAAGTAGTAAGGAAATGGATAGAAGGATGGATGTTAATCTCATCAGTATTGGAGCTCTATATTGGGAGAAAGTGCACTGAAATGATGGAAGCTGTTGACACTGAGCTGTGTATGGGGGTGTGGCTCTTAAGCACATTTATGAACAGCACATGTTGCCCTGTATAAGTGCACTTGGCCACCATACCGTTTGAACACCCCTCCCCAATCAAATAGGAAATAGACTAGAAAGGATTTAGCAATTGATTGTATCCATCAATCTCAGGTGATAATAGATATAAGGGGAGAGAGAGGCATATAAGAAAGGTATCTTTGTGGGGGCCCAACTAACAGCAGCATCAATACCAAAGCCTATGGAATGGAATTGCACTGTGTATATATCCTGTGTAGTCCGGTCTTAGTTTGCAAGATCTTATTTATTAATATTAGTCCTGTCTACACTGTCTATGTCAGTGTTTTGTCTGTATTTGCTCTGTGGACCAGGAGGAGCGATATTTCATTCCACTGTATAGTTGTATATGGCTGGAATGACTAATAAACTTGAACTTGAATTTGAACTTGGACTTGTATACAGCAGGTTTCACAGAAAATGTCCACCAAGGGGAAAGCAAATGGGCATATCGGGCTACTGCGGGATAGGGATAACTGAATGATGAATTAAATGCAAAGGACAAGTCAAGCCACCCTCCAGAAATTGGTGGAAATTATACGTCCTAGTCTACCCACAAGAATACAAACTGAAGTGGGAAACAGGACCTCCTAATAATGTCACTTGTCAGTGCAGGTTTTATTTTATAATATAACAGGTGTATAGCTTGTGAGTAGAGTTCAGTTATTGATATTTTACTGACCATAACTGGAATTGTCAAGTTATAATCTAAGGATGGGTAGAGAAATGGAAAGAACAGAGAAAGTACAGTATAATGGAAGGTAGTAGTAGTTCAGGTGGGTAGCTGTGTCAGCATGTGTAGGCTCTAAAGGAACAAGTAATAGGTTTATTCCATGCTGAAAAGAGAAGAAAGAAAACACAACGTTTCAGCCTTGGAGGCTTCTTCAGGTGTGAATAATGGAAGGTAGGTGGTCTCAGAATATCCAATGTTGGTATTTTGTACCCTTTGGTTAAAGGGGAACTGCAATCCCAATGTCTCAGACTGCATAATAAAGCTCAACAACAAAATTAATTAATTGAAGGTATCGCAAAATTTTAAACATTTTGAATTAAGTGCAAAATCATTAACCTTGTGAAAGTACTGTATGGTTGGCACAGACGTGATAGCAGATGAGAAATTGCTGCTCTTGCCACTGGCAAGAGAGAGTTCACACAAATTGTGACATAAAAATGGCCCTTCCTGCTCAATAGTTACTGTAAGTGAATGAAAAACGTGGACTCCTAACAACATTAATTATTTTTTTGTCTTTTTGAACTCAGTTATGTTTAAACAATACCTCACTGTCCAGAATTTTTGTTCAGAACATGCACACAAAAGGGGATTGGATCAGCAGAAAGTCAAACTGATTCCTTTTCCATTGGGATTGTCAACTAGCCAAGAGATGGGTAATAAACTGATGGTGGTCCCATCTACAAGGTTTTTAATGAGATTCAGCATGATGTACAATCAGATAAGAACAGGTTGTGCAGTAGTTCACTTTTCCACGTACTTGGCGGTTAAATTGTTGTTTGAAATGCACTCATCACTGCTGACTTATTATAACCCTGAAATTAAAAAATAGATATTTCCCCTTTAAGTGGCTTTACATCTTGCTTTGCATTAAATTAGTTTAGGGATTTGTTGATCCATGTAAAGAGTAGTTTATGCTAATTTTACTTTATTTAAACATTTTGCTTGCTGTGGGTCTTAATATTGAGAGGTATTGCCTGTCCCTTTTTTGTTTTGCCTTGCTAATTAGCCCCTAAAGAAAAATATTTCCTCTGCAAAGACTGCAAAGAAAAGATGAGATGTCCATCTGAACACAGCGGAGCACAAGCATTTGCCTGTTTGTCCTGTTGCAAAGTGTTGTACTGCAGAGGCACTACGGTTAGTGGCTATGAACGTCCTTATACACTCTGGGGTATTGTACTTGGGTACATGGTATGAAAGTGTAAGAACCAGACTATCATTCTTTGGAGGGAAGGCAGCACAATGACACAGTGGTGAGCATTGCTGCCTCTCACTGTTGAGATACTTGTGGAGCAACAAGAGATGTTAAGATGTTATCCCACCTTGACCTGGAGCTCTGAACTGCTAAACAACCAGATAATTTGTTTTCTCTCAATGGATCCAGGTAGTCCCCAGTGGCATTTTAATCGAGAACACCCCTGCATGTCCAAATCATGTTAGTATACAGTAAGGTTAAGCTGTGATAACCTTTTCATGATGTACTAAGATGAACGTATCCTAAGAGTGAATGTTTTATATTTAGGCTACATGCTGTTTATGGTAATCAATTAATTCTCTTTTACACACGTGAGGTCAGTACTCACTATTAATGTAAAACAGAGCAGAATATACTGTTTCCTAGTAAGTACATGCAAAATGAATAGAAAGATTCACTGCAGCTTTGGATAATAGTAAATACTTCCTAGCAACTGACAGCCAGAGCTCAGTCCATGGGGTGGATGCAAATATTGACTCCAGTAAATAACTTGATAGGTTTAAGAGGACTTTATCTGCCTAAGGCAAGAAATTGTTGGTAAAGACAGTGACAATTATCTGCCAGATGTAATCATCGTTATTGAGAGTCAAATCCTCAAAATGTGGTTCTTGAGATCTATGAGATGAGGTGCAGGTAGAAATTGCAAGATAGTCATCCTGGAAAAACTATTAAATTTGGAAATGTGTTTGTATTGCTCTATTCCAGTCCATCCTTCTGGCCCTTCCAGGTTTGTTGTTTAGTGACACTTACAGTACATTCAACTCTGAAATCCATTTCAGGTAGCCCAAACTATCCCTAAACCAGTTTCACAACAGCTCTTTTCACACTTCTCCTGGAATCCATCTCTGAAATTTCTATTTGTTTGGACTCCTGTAGTCACCTGTAGTGCTCTTCTCACAAACTTGTTTTTTTTTCTCCTAGTCACCCCCTTGAATCATTTTGCAGCCTCTTTCTCTCTTCACACCTGTAAGGCTCCACAGCGAAAATGTTTTTTTCTTTCCTTTTGCATTGCAGTGTGAACTTAACTTTGACATGTACTGTAATAGAGTAGGTGGCATGGTGGTACAGTGGTTAAATTCCTGATCTGGGATGCTTTCTGCCTGGTGATGTATGTTCTCCCCATGTTCACATAGGATTTCACTGGGTGCTCCATTTTCCTCCCACAGCCCAAAGACATGCTGGTAGGTTGATAGGCTTCTAGGAAAATTAACTCTGGTGTGAGTGTGTGTGTTTGTGCTATGTGTACCCTGCAGTAAACTGGCATCCTGTCCAGAGTGTATCCCATCTTCTGCCTGTTGCTTGCTGGGAAAGGGGCTCTGGCTACCCCTGCAACCCTGTAGTAGTTAAAGTGGTTAGAAGATGGATGGATGGATGTAATAGAGTTTGGATGGATGGATGTGATAGTTTATTTTCTGTTTCAAACACTGGAGTTAAAATTAATATGACATAAAAGCTTCATGAATATAACTCACCATGGGTAATACTCATATTTTCTCATCATTTACAACAAGGCAAACTGCATGTGAGCTCCCCTTGGTATTTCCTTCCCAATTTGCACTGCAGTCAGTGTCACTGACAGCTCTACCAGTATTGCTGTTTTTTTTCCTGTGTATAACTCAATCAGCAAATGAAAAGATGTCATCCTTAAGATTTGCATAAAGTCTATCAAATGTGTGAATTGTTTTACAGGTGTTTTCCAGTTTGTATAGTCAAGGAATCTAATATTCCTAATAAGATGGAACTGACAATGTATGATAAATACAAAATTCAGTTTCTTCTGTACATTTAAAGAAAACAAGAGGTATCCTTATGAAAATATGCCTGAAGGCAGATGGCATACAACTTGTTACTAGTGGCGTTTCCAGGTACAGCTGATCAGGCTGGGCTGGCCAAGGGATAGCTGGAGGGAATTTCCATTTCAACTTTGCTGCACCTCAGGATGCACAGTATTGTATCTCATACTGCACTGTAATTGTGAGAGCTCCCAAACGGCAGAATGGGTAGAGGTAGTAAACTCAGAGTGCAGGTTGAGGTCTGTGCTCAACATATCAGGAGTTGTGTTGCTAGTCAACTGTAACTAAGATTTTACAAGTGACCAGGGCAAGCCCTTGCTTTTTGGGGCCCTAGACAAGATCTTGGAAAGGGGCCCCTCCAGATCACAATTTGTACATATAGATACACTACTATTATCAGCTCGCGCAAACTTTACCAGCCTAGATTAGCACACCAGCAACTGAAAGGGCCCTTAGAGGTATTTTTTGGCTCACATTTGAATGTGCCAATTAAAATAATATGTTGTATTGCACAATGAAAGGACACCTGGTGGCCTCGGGGCCCTTTGCAGTCACCTAGCTTGCTTGAGCCTAGGGTCAGCCCTGCAAGTGACAGTGCTCTGCTGGTAACAAGTGACACTGGTGGTAAAAAAGCTGGTGATAACCCCTCCCCCCAGTTATTGGTGAAGAAGTTACTTTAGCTCTGCTTCCTAGGTGTATACTTGCTCATGGTGATGTCAGCAAGAATTATGCTACTCCACTAGTGAGTGCCAACATGTTCTTACAACATTTTCAGAAGCAGTGACTCTGAAGGGGAGTGCGACAGAGGAGCTTGTTTGATCTTCCTCTTACTTCTCCGTATAGTAAGTATATGAGTCGTTACTGTGGCTCAAGACATAAAGAATCAATTGGAGGTTCTGAATTGAGCAAAATGAAAGAAAGGATAAAAATATTCAGAGTAAAAACAAAGAAAAAATGACAAATAATAAATCCTTGCATTTATACAGCTCAAATTGCTTTAAATATACTGTAGGAGGATTCCCATGTCATCCTCCACTGAAGTACAGCACTACTCTGGTGGACATACAGCAGCTATTCTGTTTTAGCTGTCCCACGATCCCACAGATCAGGTGGAGGAATGAGAATCATTTACCCAGCATAGCTGGATAGTATTTCATACTAGAAAAGAATTATGTATGTTCTGGTGATAAAGAAAATAAGCATATGGCTATATACAGTAGGTGTTACTTATCCTAAACAAACACTAAAGAAGTTCTCTCAAACCTTTTCTGTTAAGGTTTTGAAAAGACATACGTATGTAAACTATTTATTAGTTAACATTAGCTACCTCACAAATGGCTTTCTTTGGCTAAATGAGGGATTCTGCAATTGCCCACAGCAAATAGCGTAGTGAAGCACACAAGAAGCAATTTGTGCATTCGTTAAAAGGCCATCAGACCAAATCTAGCTGTAAATTAAAAATAATGAAACATGGTGTCCTTAAAAGATGAAAGCTGAATTTAGAGATCTGCCTTGAATTTCAACTTACACAGCTTTTGAATGGTTATTGCTACTGGTGTGGAAATTGCGTTACTGTCTATTGCTGCATGCTTAGTTTATTGTATCCAATTCTAAAGGTAGTTATGCAATCACTCCCCAAAGTATTTGCTGAATTGATATGAATGATCTCATATAAAATACATAGTAAAGTGGTCACTGGGGTCTTACTTAAGTAGACAGAAAACAAAATCTAAACATTGACGTGTGTAGAAAGTTGTTAAGCCTTCTCCAGGAATATACAGCAGAAGGTGTGTTTCCAGTTTCATACAACCTTTTTCCCTGTTTAGTTTAGTTACTCTAGTCTACACATAATTAGAAATGAAACTGTTACATTATATTATTTGTACCATACACAGTAGTGTGTTCATCAGTAGTTAGGGCAACAGCTTATTATAATAGGAAACTAACAGATTTTACTAGTAGGGTAAAAACCTTTATATTAGGAGGAGGCAAAGTTGTATATTTAAAATACAGATAAAGTAAAAGGGTTTGCTATGCAAAGAGGTACCTTTGTTAATGTATGTATAGTGTATACAGCATTAAATACAGGGCTGTTACACCAGGAGGACAACTCCTGTTTGTCCTCCTGGTCTGGTGGTAAAGGTACAGGACTGTTACAGCAGGAGGACAGCTGGTCCAGTGGTTAAGATACAGGGCTGTTTTACCAGGAGGACAGCTGGTCCAGTGGCTAAGATACAGGACTGTTACACTAGGAGGACAGCTGGTCCAGTGGCTAAGATACAGAGCTGTTACATAAGGGAGGACAGCTGGTCCAGTTGCTAAGATACAGGGCTGATTACAGCAGGAGAACAGCTCATCCAGTCGTTAAGTTTACAGGACCATTACACCAGGAAGTCAGCTGGCCCAACTTGAGTCTACCATTGACTTGAGAGTCAAGATAATTTTTTTTCTGCTCTGTGTTTCAGATGAATGTTAAACCACATTTCTGTTTTTAGCAGCTCTGAGGAAGGGTTTATAGCCGAAAGGTTGTTTCTTTTCTTCTCTTTTCAGCATGGAATAAACCTTTACTTGTTCTGTGAAAATACCACTGATTTTACCAAGGTCCAAGGTCAACAGGTTGCCTAACCCCTTTGGGCATTCTAACATTATACAATTAAAAAAGGAATAAATTTAATATTCCCATCCAGTGATAAACTGTATAATATTTATGCCCAAGGGAATTATCAGATATCAAGTTCTGTTTTCAAAGCACTTTGCATGATAGCATAAAGCAAAAAAACATTATTTCATTTGTGTTCATTTAAATAATTAAAAATGAACTGAACAATTGTGGGAGGTAAATTGCTCAGCAGTTTATTAAAGGTGATTTATGAATTAGAATGTGAGACATGGAGTATTCACTATTACCTCACCTCAGAGCTGCTAAACAGAAACTTGGTTTAACATTCATCTGAAGCACACAGAAGAAAAAGTTGAGTTGACTTGAGTTGGGCCAACTGACCTCCTGGTGTAATGGTCCTGTAACCACTGGATCAGCTCTCCTCCTGATGTAACAGCTCTGTATCTTAACCACTGGACCAGCTGTCCTCCTGGTGTAACAGTCCTGTATCTTAACCACTGCACCAGCTGTCCTCCTGGTATATCAGTCCTGTATCTTCACCACTGGACCATCGGCCAGTGCCAGTATTGTATTGCATGTGTTCTATATGCAAAACTAAAGTGGAGTAGCTGGTACGCTAATCTCTTAGGCCAAGAAAGTCTTAAGCACATACAGTATCCCTATCAGTGGTACTGTCAAACTAATGCAGGTCTCTATCCCACATAGAAATAAATGGGAGGGGACTAATTTTACAAGACAGAATAAAGTTATATGGAGAAGAGACCTGAACCTTTCTTGTGATCTGAAACTAGCAGCTAAGGCTTTCTTCCACTTGTTAATGTAAAGCAGATTAGACTTTTTTTTCCTGTTTCCAGGTAAGATGTTCTGCTAGAACAGGGTTTGAAAATACCAATAACATTACTTAAGTGCTGTATCTTTTAGCTGTGATGCTTCACTTTCTGATGCAGTAAAATTCCTACCTACTGTATGTCTTTGTACCATTAATGGGTGATCCGTGAAGACCCCTTTAGACTGCAAATGGGGTGAAGTACCAACAAAAAACTATACTAAGCATTTTGACCTATGTGCAAATATGAAATTATAAACCAAACATCTGAAGGAGCTTTCCGTTTCCCAGCTTATTGTGGCATTGGGGCTGAAGTTTAATCTGGGCAAATGGCTATGATTTTGATCAACAAAGACCCCATCTAGAACAAAACAAAAACAGAAGAATGAACACTGTTATTTTTCTGTGGTGTGAAACAGTTTGAGGCCAAAATATAAATTAGCTTATTCTTTGGCTTCCAAAGATGGCCTTGTAGTTGTATAACTCTTCTCACTTGCCATGTGTCATAGAGGGGTGGTAGCTCTTGCATAGAAGAATTTGTGATCTTACAATAGATATGCAGAGTGAAACAAAGCAACATTTCCCCCCCCCCAAAAAAAAAATCTGGTATCTTATGTGTAGAAAACAAAAATGAATAACTCTTACAGAGAAGTTTCAATTATAACAAGTAAAACTTTATTGGAATGATACTTAATATGTTGCAAAATATTACAGATGTTTTGTTGTATTTTTCTGTGTTTGTTGTTTCTCTGCCATTCTGGATGGAAGAGAGGGCAGAAGAATTAAGACTGTGAAAGGCAGAGTAGATTAAACAGCAGTCTTTCCCACAGGGGATGACAAACTGCACACCAAAACTTTATTAATCTCCGGAGGAAACAGAATTATGTGATTGTAAATACACTTACAAAATATGAAAAAAAGAAAAAATACTTTATTTATTGGTTTAAAAAGTAAAACATTTTTGCTTGAACAATATATTGGAAACAGGTGGTATTTCCAATGGAGAAGGAGAAAGCACAGAGATGCTGAAAAAATGACACTGAAAACAGCATAAAAAGAGGCGAGAGGGAAGTGAAAGGATGAAAAATAAGGTGCTAGGCTGAAGAAACCAAAATGAAAAACTTGGCATCTCCGTGCCCTTTACACATCTGCAAGTGAGATTCTTGCCTGATATCAATCTTGCCTTCCAACAACCCCATTTTCAGCAAAGGAGGACTTATGTCATAACAAAGAGAGCACTTTCCTTGTTAACCAGAATACACAAGAACAGTAAAACTTTAAAATAATGCATTAAAATGGTCTTCTTGTACAATTCAGCCTTTTATACAAAGAACATTTGAAAGTCATGTGAGGACTAAATGAATTCATGTGAGAAAAACATAACTGAATAGCAAAGAATATTTATGACTGGTAAAAGAAGAAAGGAATGGGACTAATTTCTGATTTTCCTGCATTGTGAGCAACATTATTTTAAATCATATCAAGCAATGCGTGTCAGTCTGGCAAACAGATACTCAACATAAATTGGTTTCCAAAGATAAAATCCTCTTTGAACAACAGAGTAACTGGTCTTTGGAAGTAGACCGCCTATAAAACAAGGAATTAATTCAGGACATTCCTCATTACAGGGTGGCAATGGGCATACACATAATAATACAGGAAGAGAGCCCCCTTCTGGTCATGAAAGAAATTGTTTTCAGTTAACTTCTGAATGAAACATGCAACCGTAAGAACTGACAGAAACTCGACTTTCAGCATTGAACTGAATGCATTTCCAGATTTTACCCAGATGTTGAACATATTATGTGAAACCAGACTCGCGTAATGCTAAATAGTTGTTTTTCAGGAAGGCATTCAGCAAAGAGTCACAGTAACATTACTAAAAGACTCTCCTTCAAAATACATATTTTAAAAGACTGCCTATTCTAAAAAGAAAGTACTAAATAATATACAGAATTCAGTCCATTTTTCTTTAAAGAATTCTCAAGAATGCTACACAGCTTACATAATTCTTTAAAGACTGAGAAACTTAGCTTTAAAATCTGTGTTTTCACTTTTGCATGTCTCCAGAAACATTTGCTTCATATAAACATTTTCCATGTTACAAAAATAAATATAAATCCCAATATCCTCTATACTCACTCTATGACAAATTCATTTTTAGTAGAAAAAATGCATTTTAAATAGGGGCTCCAAAAAGAAAGTCTAACAGAAAGCGAATGGCACCACATGAAGGAGTACTGGACTAAGTCTAGAGTTTCATTTCCTCTTCTTTGAAAGGACAGGAAGTACAGAATACAAAACTGGGTTTGAACAGCTGTGCCTGAAGACTTTTAAAGTGTTAATCTTTTAAGAGCCTTTAAGAGCCGTGAACCAAGTGATTCTGATTAAATTTAAGAGTATTTTATCTTCCTTCTATCTGGAAGAATCTGAGGTAACTGATGTACCTTGGACTTCATTATTTATTAGGGTTGCTTGTTGGGAAAAGGAAACCAATGCCTGTCTGGAAAACAAGGAAATGTAAGAGAATTTCAGTCAAAAATGAATCACCAGAAACCTTACTTCTGCATAATGCTATTAACTATATATTAAAAAAACTACATCTTTGCTCTATCTTAATTCAATTTCAACAGCAGACCATAGCTGTATGTCACTGTAAACTATAGAACTGAAAACAAATGGCTGATCTAAAGTAATACTGAACCTGGATGGGAAAATATGGTTTTTCACTGGTGGCGTTATTTCATAATGGAAAACTACAAAAAAAATAGCTGGATCTGGGAAAAGTCTTTCCCATTCACATGTAACTAAAATTAATCCTGGATTAGCAAAGTGTTCAATTTGAGGTGTAACTAAAAAAGCATCACGTGAACGTCAATTGAAGATGTCCAAGGTGACAACACTTTTCGATTGCGAGATCTATAAAGCATGACCTCAAGGAAAAAAAGTCTCGACCCTTAGGAATTATTCTTATTTCCCCCCTTGCATCTTAGAAATTTATTTTCACTTACTAAAGCAGGAAACCCAGGAGATTCCTTAATGAGTTTGGATAGTTTTACCGTGGAATTTAGAGTTTTAGCATGGTTTGGATATTAAAGCCAGTTCAAAATGAGAACACTTTGTTATTCGATGAACCTGTCAACTGTATTATCTGTTTTTGTAAATGAGTTTCTATACTGTGGCATTGCCATGTCTGCACATGCAGAATAGCACAGCTGTGATACTGAAAGAAAAACAATATGAGAAAACAGAGGGTTAATTTGCTGTGGTGTAATGGGGTCAATCTTAGCCCAGATCACATATGAACTGTCCAGTTTGATCTTATTGTAGACACCCTAAAAGGATAAGATAAACTGACAAAAACACCATCAGATGGCAAGAGAGGCAGGGGATTTTAACAGGCAGTCAGAAATAAAATGGCCCTCAAACCTCAAAGTCCTCAGACCTCCAGCTGGTCAACTCTCGTGTGCAGTGAATGATCACAGCATGTGTGTCAGTGCTGTCTTTCCACTTGGAGACAGAGACAAAAGGTCCTTCTTTATTAAAACATCTCCCCCAAGATGCACTGCAAACCCACCCACCACGGCATCACTAGATGTAGGAATCAACAAGCAGATTGAGAAAGGCATGGGCGACATCAACAGCAGACTCCAAGAGCAAAGCATAAGTACAGAGTTCCACACAACAAGGTGCTTAGCCACATATTTAAAAAGAAACCTTGTGGTTCTTAAGCAAAACCAAGGCTTAGGAAGTAGGACTTTTTTTAAGAAAAGGAAGAGGGGCTGGAGTAACATTGGGTGACTATCAAGATAGAAATCCTAAAACCAGAGATCCCCCGTGTACAAAATCCTTCATCTACATCTTACACAGTTACTGCACTTTACAGAAATCTGGACTTAAGTGAACATTAACAAAAGAAGTTCTGAACTAGTTTCAACGGGAGCCAGAATCCTTCATTTTAAAGGACATGGCCTTCATGGTGATATAGTATTTTGTTGCTTTTCCAGTATCTTTCTAAGGTTGACTGGACTTTTGATAATCAGAGTCAAATTAATGCCTGGTTTTGATGTTACTCTTTATACTCATTAAATTAAACAGTGTTCTGTTGTGTGTCTATATGTTTGGCTGGGCTTGGCAGCTTTATTGAAAACTATATCTAAAACAATCACTTTTAAGTTTTAACTCTTTTTGCCATATACTGTTAATGAAAATAAAAGCGACATATGCGTAATTATCAAAATGTATGTTAATCAGTTCAGTAAGTTTTTGATTACTACATTTTTTTTCCACTGGGAGACTTTCCGTTTGTAGAAGTTAAAATTACAGCTGTATGTTACCAATGTTCCCAATAAAACAAAACACTTTAGTCTACACAAAGATTTTAAAATAGCACATGTAAAAGGTAAATCAGTGATTAAGTCAGAAACCATTCATAATCACCACACAGTTGTCTTTCATTTTGATCCACTTACAAATGCAAGCACCCACACAGAAAATGTCTAGGGACACAAAAACAAAGGACAGATTTTTTTGCTCAAATACACGTGATGTCTTGAATCTAGTTGAGGTACTATGGTTTGGTACATTGATGAATTTTTCTTATACTTAGAAGAGCAATGCTTCAGAAGTCTTTCCTTCTCTTTAGTTGATCCTCACCATCACCATTTATTTAAAACTTTACAGGGTTTTAAGTGTCAAAATATACACACATCACAAATTTTCTGATACACAGGCACATGTGTAACAAATCTCGCAGTGCGACATGAGATGGTTATGATGATGTCACTCCCCTCCTGTCCCCACAGCAAGGACTGGCCTTTCTGCATAGGAGGTGTAGCACTTGTCTGGGCTGTGAGAATCTGGCAGCTGGTGAGGCTGCAACCAAGATGGAGAGGGAAATATGGGCTCACAACTTACACGTCTACATATTATCGACTGTGCATTGTGGTTACGCACAAGCAAATACTAGTAAAATGAAAATCAGTTTTATGGTATGGGTGTTAGGATATTGTTGGAGGAAGTTTCCGTTCTAGAGAAAGTGATGTTTCTGGTGCTCTGAGAATAACTGGGCAAGTGATTAAGTTTCATGCAGCTAAAATAATCACTGTATACTTAATATAATCCAAATTGCACACAAATAAATGTCTGAATTTATTTTTGTCGATATTAAAATGGGTCCAGATTTTAAAAATATCTACTGTGATAAATCTACTTTATCTACTTTTACTGTGGTATTTTTTAAAGTGGTTTTACCATAACGTGTCTTCTCTGTGCATTACTATACTGGACCACATACTGTGGTGTATTATACTAACATTCCTTACAATAATTTCTCATGATCAATGACATTCCCATGGTCTGTTGGAGTAATGCCCAGTAAACGCAAGTTAAACCATGTGGAAAGTACAGCAAAACTAAGCAAAGCATTAAAATCCTAGAATTTACCAAGGTAAACTTCCATAAGGCTTACTATTGAAAACAAGCTGGCTCATTTGAAGTCACTTCTATTATGTGGCTTACAGAAATAAGTGGGGAGTTTGCAAACCCTACAGTATATTCTAGTCAGAGCGATATCTATCAGATATAACTTTCTGCATTTTTCCCCTTTTCTGAATACCCTTTTCATATGATAACTATTAAAAGCCGTGGAATGTTTTCTTCACAATATACCTGCTCACTCTTATTCTTTTTAAATTAAATGTTAAAATCATTTTATTGTTGCATATCCATCTCATAATTTAGGGAGGCTGTAACAGGTAATTTCCATTCATTTCTTAAATTTTGTTGAATTACTACATCAGTGGGTCAAACTCCCTGCAGCTTCGTTCAGTCAGGAACATTCATTCTGGAAACTGTGTTGTATGCATTTGAACTGGATCTCACGAAAGGAGTACATAGTTAAGAGAGGATATCACTTCTAAATGGTAAGTCTTGGCAATGGGAGGAGAGTGGATTTTAAAATAAGTGAACCCTGAGGTCACAGTTGCTTCCTGCCATCAAGCGAAAGTACGGCTTTTGAAACAAAGTCGACGGGCAGTGTTGCGAATGATTCAAATGGGTTTCGGCACAAAACCTTGGTCAGCTCAGAGAAAAATAATAAAAGATGGCGGCCATAGCACCCCCAATCCTAGCTCGCCTCGCCAATCCCAGCTGCCAAACAGATGTATCATGGTCATGAAATGTACTTTAACCCCCCTCCCCCCACCTTCCCCTTTATGAAAACGGACACAAAAAAGGCAACTCTGCTGGCTTGCGATGATCTCCTCTTTTTGCGCTGGTGTATCTGGTTTTGCCGTTGTATGAGAGAGAGCGCACCTGCCTCCTCGCTGTGTCTCCTATATCTCTCTCAATCACTTCCTCTATTGCTCCAGTGATCTAGAACTCGCTGAACTCCTTTGCACACTTCTCAGTGAAGGAGACTCGGATTTCTTCTTCCTCGTAGTCATCAAAATTGCTGGTGTCGCCTGGCCCCTTGCATTTAGGGATAAAAGGTGCCTCGACCTATGAAAGAGAATGCAGGTGGAAATTTATATTGCTCTCTCTATTCAGGGATTTTTCCTTCCTTTTTGTAGTTGGGATTTGCCATATACAGTAATTCCTAGCTATACGCAAATTTATCTTATGTGGTTTTGAGTATCCACATAGTTTTCCGTATACAATTTTACCTTCCGTGACACTCAGTTTTCAGTATCCACGAGTTCAAGAAGCATCCATGAGCTAAATACGTGCTGGTTTGAGACACTGCGTGTCCACAATTTTTCTCACATTCTTAAAGTGCTCTGCGCATACTAGTGTACATTATTACATTGGGCTTGAATGATTATTAATATTCGATTAAATAAATTAAAACAGCTTCTAAGCGTATGAAAAAGGATGAAGTGTCCAGTGTTGCTAAGCGCTGCACATGTTGCAAAGTGTACTACATTTTGCATTGATAGCTGATACCATGCAGTCATAGTGATTAAAATAGATATAAAATTTCTCAAATATATATACACAGTAGTTACATAAGCAATTAAAATGGCTCCTAAGTGTATGTGAAAGGTCAAAGAATCTGGTGTTGCAAGTGTGCAACATCAGTGATGTCTTTATTTTATCCTCTAAATATTTATGATTAGTTGTGAGAAGGTAAAAGCAATAGGGCTGTTGATAGATTTGATGCACTATTCGCACAATATAGGAGAATGTTGCTGATGTACCATGTTGCCAGTAGTACATCATCTTTGCCTAAAGTGTTATACCATATGACCCAAACAAAAAATGCATCTAAATATGCATATAAAGTGAATGTACAAGAATCTTGTGGAAAGTTCAAGAGAGGAATACTTTTTACAAGCAAAAGGTGTTATGTCCTTCCTGGTGGCTGTGCTAGAGGTGAGCTAGCAGTGTTTCGTCAGCTGCTCACATCACTGTCTCTCAGCTGCTCTGCTTCCTGCCATTAGGTTCTTTCTTGTTTCCAGACAGCGCCCTGAATTCTGCCATAGTAGAATGGTATTACAAAAGTTGCAAAGGAACAAGGTTTATTCCATGCCGAAAAGAAATGCAACGGTTCGGCTGTGGAGCCTTGTTTTCTTCTTTTTTCAGCATGGAATAAACTTTTACTTGTTCCTTTGCAGCCTACGCATGCTAACGCAGCTACCTACTTGAACTATTTCAAAAGGTGGTTCCACTCCTTTACCAACTGCAAATTTACATTCTGCAAGGTTTTTCAGGAATGCAACCCTTGTGATTGAAATGGGATTACTGTATTTTTTTTTTTTGGATCTGGCTAATGTTTATAGAATGCAATCATGATTTTGATTTGTAAGTTTTACACTTATCAGTATGATGCATGATTATGTTTTACTGTATTTTAGCTTTCATGCATATTAAGACAGTTTCACAAACTCTTTTGGGTTGAACCATTATGAATTAAAATTTCCAGTCAATTTAATTAATGCACTGCTTTCAATATAAAGCACCTGCTGGAGTTCAAACACTGCCATGGCAAATGTTTTATTTTTCCCCAATGTCCCATTAGAAATTCCATACTTCATTCTTGAAACTAAACCTATTAGTCAAAATTTCAGAATTCCCACACACAGTGGCAAAAAAGGCATAGCTGGAATTCAAGTCACAAGATGGATATCCATCATCTTCCCCTGCCAGGATACTCCCCAGTTCTAAATTTTAGTGAACATGCAGTTCCACAAGCTACCCCTTTCCATTTGTCAGGTAAATGGGATGGGACCAGGCTGCATGTATTTCATATCCTTGTGGAATACCTGCCACTTCTCATTTAAAGAAATGTATTTAAATAATTTTGAAATCTGGATTCTGCTTTGTATATTGAATTTACATCTTGGTCTATGTACAAAGCAGAACTGTTTTGGTTTACATAAGATTCAAGAGAACCCAATTTCTGAACCAATCATGCATGTGTGGGAGAAAGCATGTTCTGACTTACTGTTTAAATATGAGAATATGAGACCATTCTCTCAGCTGAATCTCTCTGTGCTCATTGAATTGACATCACTGTGGTCACAATATCAACAAGAAAGCAGACATATTTCAGCCTGCTTTCAGAATATCAGTTCATGATATTCTCAAGATAGTTGCACATTTTTTTAGGAGAGTGGGCAAAGGAGAAGCTGAAAGAATATGAAGATTAACTTGGGTTGTACCTGAAAAAGTATAAGGAAAAAGGAATTCATACTAAGTGAGTCCACTGCAGATGAAATTGTGCCTGATGCAATCACAGCAAGAAGAAACACTGCTACATTGCTTGTCTGGAAACTGCGGCCTCTGATATTTGAGATTATGAACTTCACAGACAAGCCCTAAAAGAACTGAATGGATGCTTGCTCAGATTTGATGCAAGAGCCCGTTAAAATTTACAGTACAATTGAACTAGACTAGCTTTGCACTGGGAACAGCAGAAGGTGTCAGAAGTAGATGGATAAACTAGTGTTGCCACTTGGCCCCAGATACAGTAAATTCTAGACACTTAGGACAGCACAGGATTTTTAAAGTTGTCTGGAAACTGAAATACATTAACATGGCAATTGAGCACTAAACTGTTAATAACTGTTATTGCTGATTACCATGTTGTGGCCATATTTTTAAATAAACATTTTACCAATAAAAAAAATCTTGAATATTGTTATAATTTAATCAATGGCTGTCATCCTTCTTTGAAAGCTGCTATTTCCATTGTCTTCTTACTATTTGTCATCATTTTTAAAGCATGCTAAACAAAGCGTCTTTTACTGAAGAACACTAGATTAGTAATCAGTGTGTAACATGGTTAGGTACGTTTAATAACATCTCTGTGTAATTCACTCATTACAATAATTGTGCTGATCAAATTAAGTGCAGTTTCTTTAGCAGCAAATTGCCTGTTTGCAATTATCTACTCAATCACCTGGACTTTTCTTGGGGCAGTCTCACATTCTTACAAGAATGGAGGGCACAGAGACAGATATTGGGCATCTGACTTGTTTGAAAAACACTTTTTTAAAAGTAAAAGAGGGCTAAGAGGATATGTTCAGTAGCCTTGTTTTATATTTAACTTTCATGATTTTCCTTAGTGCATTAATCTAATGGATTGAGGATTTAACGCATTTTATTGACTGCTAAGAAAGATTGATCAAAAGAATTCAATGAGGATTCCCTGTAGAACAACACTGGGGATTTAAGGGTAAAAATCAGAACGTCTACTTAATTCCAACATACAGCCTAATACCGTGATAGTAAGATTGATCAATGTGTTTTTTCACAGAAGTGTGACTTTCAAAGATTGTTAGTTTCATGTTTGAGAGCAAGCTTGTGAGTTCCTGTTAATCTGGTATTCTGGTAGTGGGCTGTACAATAACTGTTACAATGGGATTTAGAATTTGGCATGTGGCATCGAAATCGGACCACACTGTCTGGTGCACTGACAGTCTTAACTGCTCTTATTTATTTTGTTCTTTCGGCATTGGATTGGATATTCTGTGAACTTGACAAGTTACATCAGGTCACGTTTCAAATAAAATGAAGAGAAAAATGAGAAAAACAATTTTAGGTTTTTGTTTAAAAATGGGCCTATACATTTTGACACATCAGCCTATTTAAAGTGAAGCAACTAAAATCGGTAAATACAAATAAAAATAATGTTCAACTATTTGAAGGTGCTTTTTTGACAAAAAGCACACTTATGCTCAAAAAGCATGGACATAAGAATATTCTGACCCATAGCCCATGGCCTGACCTAAGACCGGCGTGTTAAATGCAAAGGCTAGAATTTTGAAGTTTGAGTGAAAGCATCACTACAGAAACCCCACTGCAGGAGAGAACAGCTGAGAAATGACGAGAGGTGGAGCGAGAGAAAGTACTGAGCCCTTTGTGTTTTCCATTCATGTTGGAACATTACATGGAATATATTGCTTTTTCTGGAAGGAAAAAATAATGCAGGTGCAGAAGAAAACTCAGATTAACTTTGCAAAGAAAACAAAAATGTCTGGGTTGATGGAAAGATGAATTTCCATCTGTGTTGCTACCACATGACTGCCACAACACTACCATTATGCTACAATTTAAAATGACTTCAATGTAATGAAGAGCAGAATCAGATATTCTATTGATCTCTGTTTTCTTTCCTTGGTCCCGGAAAGGCCCTTATCTTTTATATTTTACCAGTGCCTACTCAGCGACGACTGGAGCACATTAATTTGAACCAACAACGAGTACACCATACGAGTATTAAGATTTCAGTTTAAATCACACCGAATTTAATTTAAAATTAAACCCACTGGCGTAACATGGAATACTGACACCCTACAAATGAATTTTGCTTAGAAAATATTGCACTTTTACATTGGTAAAAAATACACTTTTACTTGGTAGCCCATACTTGAGCCAAGAATGTCTCTTCCTTTACACCACCTAATTCCACACAAACAGAAAATAAAAACTTCTGAACAGACGTTACCTTTCTCTGGTAGATTGCAATCCAGTCTGTCGTGGCAAACCATTTGTGATTTTTGATGTCACTGACTGCATTTTTGAGGTTCCCAAAGCGCTTGGTCAGGTCCACCTGCAGCAGGTTCCGAAGAAGGTCCTTCAGGTCTGAGCTAAAGTGGGAGGGGAACCGAACCTGGGCAGAGGGGGAACAAAGTCACTGCTGGCTCTGGGTTTAACATCCACTTCCATTAAAGCCTCCAGCCAAGGCTTGAAGCCTGGCTACAGAATACACTTCCACTTTGGTACTGTATACAGACACATTATCTGTAAGTGGGGTCCTGACTTCAATATGGTCACTGCTCTTAAACTGAAGGACTACTTAAGGTTAAATTAAGGTTAGCTGGGTGGCATGGTGGAACAGTATTAAGTACTGCTGCCTCCCAGTACTGGTTCAATTCTGGACCAGGGGTGCTATCTGCATGGAGAATGTATGTTCTCCCCATGTTCACGATTGTTTTTCTCCAGTTGCTCTAGTTTTCTCCCACAGCCCAAAGGCATACTGGTAGGTTAACTGGCTTCTAGGAAAACAGCCCCTGGTGTAAGTGCGTGTGTCTCTGTGTGTGACCTGCAAGTGACTGGCATCCTTTCCAGGGTGTATCCTGCCCTGCACCGGTTCCTCGAGAGCCTGTATTGGATTAAGTGGTTAGAGATGGATGGATGGATGAATTAAGGTTGAGTTTTAACTCAAGATGTTCTTGCATCTGGACCTATTGATCTTCTTTTGAAGTCTGAGAACAGTATATATTTTGAAATCTGGAATACATTCTTTGCTGACTTGATATATTACCCCCAATCTGAAAATGGCAGTTGTCAATCAGCTTGGCTCAATGCTACAGCTCTTTAACACAAATGGGTATGAAGACAGTAAACACATCTTCCTCTGAAATGTGTGCTGCCTAGCCAGACTAGCCCCAAAGTACTCACTGAAGAGCCAGCATCAAATGCGACATTGAAGCAGTTCTCATCAATGCTATAGGCAGCTGGCAGGTATCTACCAAACAACATGGATTCAAGCATGGCCTAGTCTGTGAAACAGTAGGTACGCCAATACGCAAGTGACAGGAAGGGTTTTAAATCAGTTTTGAAAAGACATTTACAAAAATTATTTACACTTTGATTTTTTTTACATTTCAGAATTATTTTCAATTCCAACTATAATTCAGAGAGAAAGAAGTGGGCTGTTTATACCGATAAACTGATGGAATGTAATATCCAGTGGCCACTGACACAAGCTGCTGACAATGTGGAAACTGGAGCTGCTTGTGTGTATGAAAACCTTTTATAGTAAGAGATTTTACCAACACTCTAAATTCCAGATCAATTTCTAGTTCTGCAAAACAGGCAGTCATTACTTCTTAACGCTCATGTATCCCCCTTTTGACATCTGGTTAAAACTGGGAATTCTTTCAGAGGCACTGTGTCAGTGACCTAGACAGTGTATAATTCTCTCGCAGTGGAAAACCCGGCCTTGTGGTCCAACAGGGTTTGCTGCTATCTCCTGAGTGGAGCTGGTTCTGCTTCAGGTCCACAAGCAACTGTAGTTGATTCCTGGCAGAGCCAAAACACAGCTATACCAGTGACACCTGCCTTGTAGTTTTTATTGGCTTACTTTGATTTTCAATAGTTTTAATATGTTGACTGATTGGGCACTGCCTGTTTAAAATCAATGGGAATTTATAGGGGTGTACACTTGATGATACAATATAGTGGGTTTACTAATACTACAGCAGAATTACCACCTTCTAGCCTGATCTTGTCACATCTCAGAAGCTATGCTAGGCCAGATCTGGTTAGTCCAGGAATGGGAGACCTCCAAGAAAAACCAGTATCTTGGTGTTGATGAATCAGTAGGTGAGCATTTCCAATCTAATACTCCAATATGGTGACCTGGGATACTGTTCTGGAGGAGGTACAGTCCTTTGAATGAGACATTAAACCAAGATACTTCAAGTGGTTAGCTGCGTCAGCATGAACTTGGCTACCTGGACATTAAAGACCCTGTGTTACCCAGGTGTTCTGGCTAAATTGCACTCGGGGCTTCTACAATGTGATCTTCCTAAACTTTCTCTTTTATTCAAATGATAGAGTAATTTTTCACTTCACCAGCTGGTTGCGTAGTGGGGCTATTGGTGCATAATGGTCACTTAGTGCCAACCAGGTGGGTGCTGCACATAAGCGGTGGAAAAAGTAGGCCCCTTCTATGTGTATTTTGCATTGGGACGCTTTGAGATGAAAATCGCTGTCCAAATTAAACAAATATTACATCTTACATTACAGTCGGTAGCACTGCTGCCACAGTCCCTAAGCTCAATTCCTGGGGTTCTACCTGGATAGAGTTTTTGTGGATTTCTTCCAGGTGCTCTGGTTTTGTCTTGGAGTTCAAAGACATGCTGCTATGTTAATTGGCATCTGGGAAAATTGGACCAGGTATGAGATGTATGTGTCTGTGTTTGTGATTGTCTATCCTGTGATGGACTTGTGCTCTGTCCAGGATATCCTGTTGCTTACTGGGATAGACTCTGTCTCCCCTGTAACCCAGAATTGAAAGAAGCAGTTAGAAAATGGACAGATGATGACTTTTTATGACATGACTACTGAAAAAATAGCTAAAAAGGTGAAAAAAGTTAACTGGGATTTATAGCTTTAATAACAACCTCTTTTTCCATTACTCAATACAAAATTCACATGTTGATCATATCTTTCAAACACAGTAGTGGCTGGGTGAAACCTGAAGAGAATTTGCCTCACCAACACATCTCCATTACAGAGACACGTATCAATCCCAGCTCCTGCAGCTATAAGAGAAATGAATAGCCGGAAGAGCGCTCACCTTCCCAGAGACTATCTTCTCGTAGATCTGTATGGGCTGGTCTGCGAAGAAAGGCGGGTACCCAGCGGCCATCTCGTATATCAACACTCCCAAGGCCCACCAGTCCACTGCTTTGTTGTAACCCTATGGAAACATCGCCAAAGAGGTCCAGCAGCAGTTTATACACTGGGTCATTATTGCTGGTGTGCGCAAAAGTAAAACAGCCCATACAAGGAGCGAAAAGTCTGACAATAACCATGCATAACCAAGGTAACATGTGAAAAAGCTCTGCCACCTTAGATATTGAAGTCTAGGCTAATCCTTTAATATTGCTGGAGCTGGTGAGTAAGCAGTTTGATGTGCATTTGGTATTGTCTGGAAAGAGCCTAGGTGCTGCTGCTAGGGTCGTAATGGAAAGCTGTTGTAGGGGGGCTCAGTTGCAATGGTTATATCTGAGTGGATTGCCTTTTACACTCTTTTGTTTAGAAAACTCCATGTGATACAATGAATACTGCTTTAATAATGAAACAGTAGTTAACAAACTGTCTTTCATTATTTAAGCTATACTGCATGGCACAGAGACCTTAGAGATTTTTCAAGGTAATTTTCAAAGCATTTTGCTTCAGATGCAAAACTTGCTCCCAATTTAGTAAGTGGAAAATGTTAAAAGAAGCAAATTGCAAAGTGAGAAGACCCTTGTGGGGGGGGGGTTTAAGGCTATAAATTGGGCTCATTTCAAACAACCTCATTCCGGTTTAATTTACTCTGTGACAAGTCTCAATATGTACACAGAGTGTAGCTGGAACTTTTAAATTCACTTCTATGTATCTTGGCACCAAATTCACTTGTGTTGACACAGCCATTATCAAGCTAACTTAGTTAATTTTTTTATGGATAATAGTCCACATTTTGGCAGAAATGTATTAACATGGCAATGGATGCGAGAGCGTTTTATGTGTTTATCATTCTCCACAGAAATACATTATTTTATAATTTAAAATGAAGTCAGCAAAGAGGAGAGATTTATCAAGTATGCAAAATGCTTTTCGTACATTTTCCCTGCATATTCCTGCACTGACTATAGAAGCTGGTGAGGCTAACCTTGAGCTGCTCCTTAATCTCATTTCCTGTTTACCAGATCGACTGACACCTCTTTTTCTGGTGATCTCAGCTTACTGTATCTTCCTATTCAACTTTGTTATTCATACTGCTCTATAATGAAGCAAATCAAATGTGAACACGTCAGGTGAATATCAGGTTGAATTTAAAAGTGAATTGATCGTGAATTTTGAAACAAACAGCTTTGACAACTGCCCAGTTAATATACAGAGTGCCAGAAAATACATTACTTTAAGCTTCATCTGCATTCTTTTTATAGCTACTATGAATTATGTTTCTACATTTACGGTGAAACATCGATACAAATTTCAGTTTAATGATATTACAATCTAATTACAGTACTTTCTACTGCTCTGATCTCTGGAGGGGAGTGAACTGAACATGGGCATGGACATGCACACAACTGTTTTGGGAAATTCATTAATAACATTTTAGTGCTTATTTACAATGAATTGAATGTCTCCTTCTGATATACTGTTGATTTATTCATGCTATATCCTGCGTGTAACTAATGTTCTGTTGAGGTCTGTATATGATTTGCATCGAATTCAGTTAACAAACCTCGAGTTAAAAGGTTGTCTTGCATACATACCTTGGAACTGGATGCTGTAGGAACTTTAAAATCTTGTTTAAAAACAGTTCTTATTTAGATTTCTGTACTCATTTGTTTTTTTACCAAATTCCACTGTTTAGTCTTTCTATTATTAAGTGTCTTGAGTTAATGGATTATGAGGTACCAATTGAAACAAGTCGTTTTGATGGTAAACTTTAGTAGCATTTCAGAACATTGCCTGCCAACTCCACACACGGGTTTACTTTCCATCTCCACCATCTGACTAAATATTGAGAGGACCTGTTTGGAGTCTCTTACTTTGCTCAATATGATTTCGGGAGCCAGATACTCTGGAGTGCCGCACAGCGTCCAGGTCCGACCTTTCACTCGCTTGGCAAACCCAAAATCTGTTACCTGACAATAAAAAGGCATAAGAAGACATGCTTATTCCAACCTTTCCAATTCCAACTTCTGCTGAAGTGTCCTCTCTTTCTCTCTCAGGCAACACCTAGTAGTACACATACCTATACCTGTGCTTGTTAAACAGAAAAGAAAAACACAGCATCTTAAACTATTCAAGTAATTTAATTTCCATCTAACAGCTTTTGATTATATGCAGATATTGCACAGTTTAAAATTACTGTGAGACCAAAAGCTCCTTAATGTTCAATAAAACTGAAAATTAATCGAAAACTTTAAGTTACCAGGACAACAGTATCATGATGCCTTACAAAATGTTAAATAGAAAACAAGCGATTTTGAAGGCTTCCAGGCCAAACAACTCTTTGTATAGGATCAAAATTTATTACAGTTGTTTGTGTTACAGGTTGTGTTTTCCAAGCAGGTGAAGACCCAGTATGGTCAGAAAACAAACTGCAGCAACTTTTAAGCTTCAAGTCTGAAGCAGGTTTTAGTATTGATGAAATTTCAGCCCAACTGGCACAGCAGGACCCAAGACAGGTTTTTTGCCATCATTTTGCAATGTAACATCTCAGATTGAACTGTCAGGAAAAACATTAAAGTCAGACAGCTATCTGGTTTCACACTGGATGCCCACATTGGAATATTTTAATTGCACTTTCCCAAAACTGATGCTCACCAAGTTTTGACTTAATTAGCCAAACACTTTTTACACAGAATATACATACATTTTATGGAATAGGATATAAATGGTTTCTGTGCAACCATCTTGGTTTATGCAGGAAAGCTACTTTGTCATATTTTAACTTCACTGTCACTAGAATAATGCTTAAAATGTTTGCATACTCTTACACAACCTTGAATTTAAGCATCACAGGCTTTTTCCAAGCTTTTAATTACCTTTAGAGCTGTTTTGCTAAACTTATAAAAATATTTTAAAGCGGAAGCTTTCAAAACCATGTACAGTCTCATGCAAAACACAAAGAAAAACACAATTTTATTAAAAAATTTTCCTGTTAGATGTAGACCACTGACTTCATCCCAGTCACTTTTGGTCTTTGAAATGTATGAGTTGGGAAAGTGTAAAGGTTTTCCCTTGATCTAGTAGCAAAAAAGGTTGCGAAATACTTCTCCCACACTATTTATTGTACAGTATTCCAATAGATAATGTTGCGTATTATACCGCACCTTCACAATGACCTGAAATCGCGTGATTTCTCCTTGAAGCCCCTTCAAGGTTTTCATGAAGAAGAAATCCTACTTATTTCCTGTAATGTGGGCAAAACGAACAAAGCTGCCCTCCACAAAACGGACAGAACATTCTACTGTCATGCTGATTTTTACAGATGTCATGTCCGTTGTGAGAACCCATTTCCATTTTGAACACATTTTATTTTGTGCGCACGTTTCCGTCTGTGCACACATTTTTGTTTCTGTCGTATCATTTTTGTTTGTGCACTTTTTTGTTTGTTTTGTTGTCGTTTGCAGTTTGTGCACTCTTTTCTGCTTTATGTGAACTCATTTTTGTTTGTGTTGTGTCTTTTTTTGTGCACTCATTTTTGTTTTTGTATTTTGCACTTCTGGACCACTGTACCCCTGAGTTTGCTCACCTGTATGTATCCTTGCTGATCTATTAAAAGGTTCTCTGGCTTCAGGTCTCGGTAGATGAGATCCAGGGAATGAAGATACTCGAAGGTCAGGACGATCTGAGCAGCATAGAACCGTGCATGTGGCTCACTGCAGGGACAAGACACAAGATAAGCACAATGAATGTGTCAACCGAATGCCTGTCTGATGATGGCGCTGTTAAGAGACTTTTCATTCACAGATCTGATGTCAAGCGCTTGTTCACCACCAGTATAACTCCTGACACAGCTGCAAGAACCCAGTACCTACTCCTGAGTTGAAAAGTGAAGGGTGGTGAACCTTTGTAACAGCTACCAGGTGATGTGAAGACTAAGACGTCAGAATTTTTTACAAAAAGAAAGGACGAACACAAAAATTATCCAACAGTATAAGACTTTCAGGTATCTAGGCTGGTGATCTTGGGACTCTGTCCAGCTATGTCAGGGTCAGATTTGCTCCCTTTAATTTAGAATTTTTTTCTCCCTTTCTCAGTGCTAGAGCATCAGGGTAGCATCAAAGTCAAAAAGCAGATGGGTTAAATAGTGTTTTCCTATTTCAAATTTTAATGCAGATTTATTATTTTTTCATACTACCATAACATTCACTGTACATCAATATTCAAAACTATGCCAGTACCATATAGTTTATGCCTACATCTATCTTTGTCAAACAACTGTGCAAAATGGATTGCAAATATATTATATTTATTTTACAAAATATGACAGGAGACTACAGAAGTGTCTTAAAGTATCTAGAGACAAGGAGTAATGTCTAGCTAGTGTCAAAACTTCCACTTTTTAGAGCTTAAAACTGAGGAATGTTTACTCAAAAGAATCTTCTGGTTTACCTTTATTAAATTATGGATAAATGATTAAGAGTGTCAAAAGTGTGGGATAAACAAGATCAGATCAGGAGAGGACAAAGAGGAGAAAACATAAACGAACAAGAGAGGAGGAGACAGAAAGGACAGACATGATCACAAGAGAGACATCCAAAGCGAGAGTTCCTTGTTCGAGATCACCCGTGTAGACCAGATTGAAGCTAAGTATTTCATTGGTTAGAGTCAAATACTTGGTAGCACTCTGGGGTTTTTCTGGGTGAACATAAGGCCTCTGGGACACCTTGTTTGTAAATTTGTACATTGTTGCATGTTTATGTGTGTGTTGTTTAGTGTGTACATGGTCATTTTTTATATGTATTTGTTTAAACAAGTGTGCCTCAATTAATATTCTTTTCACCAAAACTGTGCCAGAAAATGAATTCACATGTCTCTTATTATACCAATATTATATCTTATTATAACTGTGGTCCATTCTTAGCAACATCATTTACAAGTTCGGGGTTATGATTATTTTACTTATTGATTATTCCACTTGGTCAGTTGCTGATTTTCTCTAATTTCATAACCCCCAATTTTTAACTGTATAATTGACTTATAATGGCTGTACAACACTGTAAATACTGTATTTCCAGGATTTACAGTGAAAACTAAGGGAATTTAAAAATGTTCTGTGTAACTGGCCAGTGGTCTATGAACATAGCTGCAGCACTCTTAAACAGATGGCCCTGCGCCAAGCAATGTCTGAAAAGACCAGATAGCCTGTTAGATTGCAGAGTGGCAGCAACATCCCTGCTCCTGTCCCAAACGCCTGGCACTGAAAGAAGAGGAATATGCAGACCCAGTTTTGGGTCTTGAGAGAGTCTTGAGTCTTGGTTAAGACCCCATCGATGTCTGAAACAAAAAATAGTTGCTCAGCAAATGTTTTAACAATTAGGCCTCATTGTCAGTGTTTATGCAACAGCACACAATTCCTATCAGTTCAAAGGCAATAAACTCCAACTAAGTTTTTTTCTTAGATTTAGTGCTACCAACCATTTGATAAAAAACAGAATCATCTTTATTCTTTAGCACACATAACTTAAGATGTATGTACCTACAGGGGGCTTTTGAACACTTTATGAAGGCAAAATAACCCAGATTCTGCCCATTTGAATTCTGGTTTTGAGCTTGGATGATAATACCTTTTCTCTCCTTCATCATTGTGTCACAAAGTTTCCAAATATTGAAGGCATCACCCCGATGATCACAAAACAATAGGGACTAACATTCACATCAGATGTATCTCAGCTGAGCCATGTAAAATCCTCTTCAAAAGGATATACTTTATACATGTTTTAGAAAAAAAGAAAGGTTACAGACAAGAAGACCATTTGGTTTATCTTGCTCATCTTAAACCTAATTTCCACATGTGTCTGTAGTACACAAGTGCAGATGCAGTCTCCTGAACTGACTCGGTCACAACATTTCAGGATTTTGGGATGAACTAATGTATGAAAATGTATACAAAGTGGTGGTTTGAATGCTACTTGCCTGAACCGGCCAATTCTTCGTAAATGTGAAAACATCTCGCCTCCAGGAACGTACTCCATGATCATGTAGAGGTTACTGTTGTCCTGAAGGGAAGCAGGAGAAATCACCCTCAAGAACTAGCAATTGCCGGGCATAGACCGCCCTCCAAAAAGACACACAATCATCATCACTACACTTCCTACTGTCTGTTACAGGAAGCTTTCCCTCTGTGGTTGCTAAACTTGTGTGCACAATATTAGCAAAAAGGCGCTCCTGCTCTTCAGCCTCTGGACAAAGGGCTTCTCTGCCTATTTTCCAAGCAGGCAATGTAGACAGATGTTTGTGCAGTTTCAAATTAAGTAAGTAACTGAGCTTCACTGTATGAAAAAATAAACAAGCATTAACAATGCGTTAGAAAAAAGACTCATTAAAAATAAGGGTTTATGTCAAGGGCTGCCACAATCACAATAAAAAAGGAGCAGTATTAAATCCTGATCCAATTCCAATCAGTCATCTTTGAGCAGGGATTCCTATAAACTGAAACAGTAATGGTTCTGTCTTGTAGGTGGACAAGACTTCTGAATGAGAGGAGGCCTCTTCCCATGTTATGTGGTTGCTAGTTAGCTCCTTATCCAAGGATGTCATGCAGCTATTTCGTAAAGGACACTGGGGACATCTGCCTCAGCAACATGTTTTTGGTCTTCAAAGCACTGCCTCTTAGTTCACACTTGTAAAACACAAATCATTGTGAACGCTATAGGGTGCCAAAACACAGCAGAGCTACAGACGAAAAAAACAACAGAAAAAACAAAAGCCAAATAAAATTCATGATTAGAATAATGGGTTTTAAATTAATCAATGGGCTGCATAAAGTCAACCAAAGAACAGGTTAATGGTATTCTTCACCAGAGACAGGGTCCTTTTCTTCTCGTGGTTTAGCTGCTTCTTACAGCTCAGTGAGCAACGCACATTCCTTGTGTGACGCAGTGATGTCTGAACTCTGCCATAGAGCATAAACAAGCTGCTTCACTTACATTAAAAAAAGATGTGTTTCTGATTGGCAGAGCTCTTGTGTGTGATTATGCCCAATGGCACAAGATGCCCGCCTGACTCCATTCATATTGGTTGTCCTGACCACAGACCACAACTGGGATGAATACCAGCAATGTTTAGATTTCACTTAGGTTTATTATTTCAGTAAGGACTAGCAGGGAACTAAAGAGAAGACTTCTGAGCAAGGAAGTTTTTACTGTAATGACAGCAGTCTCACCTGCTTTGGATTTTTGTGCAAACAGAAGCATCTGTAGACCTACTCACCAGATCTCAACCCCTTGGCTCATTCTAAGTTTCTCAGATATTGTGCTTTGAGCATGGTCAGACCTGTTCACTTCAGTGGTCAAATCGGACCAGTTGGGCTAAACAAATTAACCAACTGGATATCGGAATATAGTTCATCGACTTTAACAACATGGCCGGGCAGATTGTTCCATTCTCCCACAAACCTTTGCAGAAAGAAACACATCTTATTCTCACTTTTAAATGCACTTCCGTATAGTTTCCACTTGTGTCCCCTGGGTTGACTTTGTCAAAGCCTTTCAGAATTTCGAATACTGGGGTCACGTCCCCTTACAGTCTTCTCTGCTGGAAACTAAGAAGGTTCAGTTCTGTGAGCTTTCACTGTAGAACATTCCCTTAAGTCCCAGAATGTATCTGGTTGTACTTCTCTGGACCAGCAACATCTTTTTGTAACATGGCGATCAAAATTGTATGTCACATTCAAAAGTAGGACTTTTTAGTGTGTTATACTATTTTAACTTGACATCCCTTGATTTACATTCTACAGTTGGGACTATGGTTTATACTGTAAATCCTAAAATTTTGGCTTTTTGATTGCTTTCCCATCTAGAAGTTGTACAGTAAATGATGTGTCAACACGAAGACCTAAGTAGCCTCTTCTAGCTTATCGCTTCCCACTTTGTAATTAGAATTTTTTACTGTCTGCATGATACTGCATACTCAGTATGCTACCTACCTTGAAGGAGTACTCCAGCCTGACCAGGAAGGGGAAGCTCACAGCCTGAAGGATTCTCTTCTCATTCAACGTGTGTTCGATCTGCTTGAGCTTCACCACCTGGAATGGGGAGAAGAGAGAGAAAGGAATATGCGAGTATAAAACCAGCATTTTTTAGAATACTTCTAAAAAAGTTGCAATGTTTTAGGACAGGCAGCTCTCATTTAACAGGTTGAACCAACAGAAGCTAATGGAAGGTCAAAGTTAACCCTTTAAATATTGTGTTTCAAATTGGAATAAGGGGACCTCAGAAGTAAACTGAATAGCAGGTGCCACACCTACTGGCACCATCCACCTCCTCAGGCACCTGGATAAATGCTGTTGTCTCATGTCTCTACTAACTATGGTTCTCCTTCTGAAATTCTCACAAGACAGTAAGACAAAAAAGACAATATACTCTGATTAACCATACATTCTTGACCTCTGGCTTTCCCAGAAACTGCAGTTGGGAAGGCCAGGGGCTATACTGTCAAACTCCTCACAAGGACAGAGATTGATTTTTATTTATTCAGAAACATTTCCATCTCATAGAATACTTACGTTTCTTTTTGGTTTTGTAAAATAAGTAGTTCCTGCTTTCATTGAACATTTTACTAACATAGCAGAATAGGCTTTATGAATATAGCTCCCTACTACATTATGACAGCCTTTTCTTTTTTCGCAACTTGACAATGCGTTAAAAATGGCTCTTTTGGGAGCAGTGACGCAGGGAAATTCTCAAGTTGTAGAGCAGCCTGAATGAAGTGAAAGTAGAAAAATTCCCTGGATTTGCAACAAGATTAATCTCAGTACCTTTCTCCTCTGTCACAACCCATCTAGAAGTAGGCTGAGCTTTTATAACCAGCTCCATGCAGATTTCAACTGTTCTGAAACAGCTGAATAAAAATTCAGCACCTTTGTACCTTTATCCTGCTTGCAGAAATGTGAAAAAATTTCAGGTGATGCAGAGCAGACTGGGACAACTGCAGATGAATATACCTTCTGTTTGTCCAGAATTTTCATGGCATAGTGCTGCCCCGTCTCTTTATGTTTCACAAGCATAACCCGGCCAAAAGATCCGGTTCCCAGAGTCTTTATCCGCTCAAACTGGTCCAGGGATGCAGTGTTCTGGAGACAGAGCAGTTAGAATACATAAGGTCATGGGTCACTATGGATGCAGATTTAAATTAGGGAATGAATGTATCCCTGTAGCACTTCTCTGTGGAAGGTCTTCTGGCCACACAATAGAAAGGTCACACCCAATAGTGAAATGATCACCATCAACACAATGACACTTACAATTTAATATACACTTAAAAGTTAATTTTATAATTATAAAATCAATTATAATATCCACCTTCTGGTAGTAAGTAACAGACTGCAAATGCAAGCTTTTTTTAAGAGTCAAATTTTAAATCTGTTTTGGCTTTCCAAGACTGAATCTATGGTTTAAATTCTGAAAAACGCATAGAGTTTTTTCTGTTTATTTTTCCACTTTAATCACCTAAACCCTGGGGTATATACAGTATTAAAACCTATGGTTAAAGAAACTGAATCTTTAACAATCTTTAACAGAGTAGGAACAGGCAGCATTAACCAAACTCAAAGTGCAGCACCAATGACATACAGTGCCTTGCAAAAGTATTCACCCCCTTTTGGGTCACATTTTATTGTATTACAGCATGGAATAATGCTGTATTTTAGAATTTATGCCACTCATCAACACAAAGTACTCTATGTCAAAGTGAAGAAAAAATCCAGACATAATAACTAAATTAATTAAATTGAATATTAATTATAATTAAAATATAAATTAATTAAAAATAAAAAACAGAAAATAATTGAATGCATAAGTATTCACCCCCTTGCTTTGACACACCTAAATTACCTCTGAAGTAACCAACACTCTTCTCCAAGTCACATAATTACTTGACTGGAGTCCACCTGTGTGCAGTTGAGGTGTTTCACATGATTTCAGAATAAATACACCTGTGTCTGGGAGATTCCCCACTTAGTTAGTGCATTTCCAAGGAAACACTACACCATGAAGACCAAGGAACGTTCCAAGCAGATCCGAGACAAAGGTCCTTGAAAAATACCATTCAGGGCAAGGATATAAGAACATTTCCAAGTCATCCCAAACTGAGTGTCCAAGCAAGAAGAGCCGCAGTAAGGGAGGCCACCAAGAGGCCTATAGCAACTCTAAAGGAGTTACAGTCCTCCATGACAGAGATGGGAGAAACTGTGCATGAGACAACAATAGCACGCACACTTCATAAATCTGGCTTGTATGGGAAAGCCTTTGTTGAAAAAAACTCAGATCACATCTCTGCTGAAGTTTGCCCAAAAGCATGTGAGAGACTCAAAAATTTGGAGGGAGATTCTATGGTCCAAAATTGGATCACACTGAGAACACCATCCCTACAGTGAAGCATGGTGGTGGTGGCATCATGCTTTGGGGGAGCTTCTCTGTGGTAGGGACTGGAAAACCCAAAAAGATAAAAGGAAAAATGGATGAAGCTAAGGACAGAAAAATCCTGGAGGAAAACGTGCTACAATACGAAAGAGCACTGGGACTTGGAAGATGACCTAAAACATACAGCAAAAGCCACACTGGAGTGGCTTAAAATCAAAAACGTTAATGTCCTGGAGTGGCCCAGTCAATGCCCAGACCTCAATCCCTGGGATGTGGGTCTTTATTTTTTATATTTGTTTGAAAAAAATCATGGGTTGTAAGGAATGGAATTTCAAGTATTTTTCTTTTTGAAAGATGGATTTAACATGTTGATGCAGAAATGGAAAGAAAAATAACATAACAACTGGTGATGTTCTCTTAACCTTGGAATTCAAAGCCAGTTCCTACCAGAAGCAAGAGAATGTGACAAATTACTTAACACTGCCAGTGTTCTAATCTAACAGTTTATAGCAAAATCCTAAAGCCTACATTGTAAATGAACACAGAAACTGCATCTTTAAAGTTATGAAGTCAAAGTCAAAAGTCCATTTTCTGTTTTGCTTCCTTTTCAGACTGTGAGCTTTACTGCACTTACTCAGCTGCTGTAGAAGAGAGCGGTCTCAAATACAGCAGCCCCACACATCAAACCACTAGAGGTCCTCGCTGCCACATTGACTCTGAACAGCTGAACAGGTCTGCCCACAACATTCCCTACGGAACAAAGCTGAGCTTACCCAGTTATTCAAACCTCCTAGGTTTTGTATGTACATGCACACTTTCCCACAGCATGGAATGGAATGGTATGGCTTAGCTCAAGTTTTAATGGAAAAATCAAGCTTGTTTGGATTTGACACAGGACATAGAAATACTGTCACATACAGCTAATGTGTATAACAAACTCCAAATGGCATGTACAATGATTATAGTCCTTATAATGAATATAGGTTATAGTTAACCTATTGTATTTAATGATCTGAAACACAAAAACTCAGCATTGTACAATGTTTGCCTAAGTTCAATGCTAAGAACAGATGTGATGCATTAAGACATGCACTTTAAGATATGCCATTGTGACCAAACTGTGTGATCTGAGGCAACCTTTAATTTTACAATTAATACAAAACAAAACATGGATACAGCTCTGTAACCAACTCACAACCCACTTTCAAAACCTGCTAATTCCTTTCTCTATGATAAGCAAAAGGCAAACAACTCTAGAAACTATAAGATAGGTACTGCACCTGGGCAGGCGTCGGCTCGCAACCCTTGGTTGACCCTTGAGATTGTGACATCCCGAAGAGTCACTGCGATCCTGCAATGTGGCTGAGGACTCACCTCTCGGCACAGCCCTCCTCCTACCAATCAGGCAACCAATCTTCTCATTAATCATATCACTGTTGACTCCCACAGCACCACTCTGGAAGCACTCGGACATTGCGGCACTCGGAGCTCCTTTAGAGGATTAGCTCCCTGCATGACTCTCTGATTACATACATCTATCCTGACCCTTTTCGCCTTTGGGTGCCTGCTTCACCTCCAGATGCCGACGTGGACTCTGAGAGCGCTTCCAGCCCCTCAAGTGGCCTCTAAACTGTGGCTGGCTTACCAGGGCCAACCCCGCTTTTGTCCAACTCAGCCATTACTCTCCTTGCTGTATCTTTTGTTGCCTTTGGAAAGCTTCAGCTGAGCTTCCTTAATTCTCTCTGAAAAAATCTGAAGATCTGAAATATCCTTGAGCTCAAGCACTTGGGTCCCAGCTAATAACCCCCCTCAGCTGTCTGCAGCACTCGGCAACTCTACAACCTAATCCAGTAGGATCCAGCCTGTACTCCTCCCCACTGTTTACAGCATTGTGCTGCATTATTCCAATAAGAAACTGAAGATAAAATTCCAGTTTGTTTTACTATTGGTTTCAGATCAATGTATTTATATGCTCAACTTGAATCTAGAACACAAAGAACATCTAGAAAGTGTCTCAAAGATGGCTTGTGTTGCATCTTTTATGTTTGTATTTCCAAGTTAAAAATACTGTCAAAGTTTACACATCAAAAATGAAAAATTACAGTTAAGTATAACATCCTTGTTACAGTTCACAATGCAAAAATAAAGTAGCTAATTTCAAGCAAATCTTTTCAGACACAAAAATGTCAATACAGTAATGTACATCTCACATTTTTAGAACCCAGCCACCACATTGTAAAGTGGCAGCACGGGGTTCTTTTTACATGTCAAAAAACGTTTTCAGGGCTTTGCAAAAATAGCCCACACCCCACAGAAAAAAATCCAACACCTATAATGAAGCCAAAACTAAATATAGCAATAAAAAATGTCTCTCAGTTACTACATTTTTAAACTCCTGTCCAAAGCTTAAAGGAGTAGGCAAAAGGCTACCCAGTCGAGATCCTTAGATCTACTTGCTACTGGCAACCAAATGGGCTGGATGGGCCAAATGGCCTCCTCTTATTCATAACTTTTTAAAGGTTCTTAGCCTCTAATTGATCTTCATATAGTTTCACAAAGATACATTACTTTGTTCCCTACCAGTATGGATCTGCAGATCACCCTATTTTGAGTCA
This sequence comes from Atractosteus spatula, assembly GCF_055471065.1. Lineage (NCBI taxonomy): Eukaryota > Metazoa > Chordata > Actinopteri > Semionotiformes > Lepisosteidae > Atractosteus > Atractosteus spatula. Next base: position 23,713,774 of record NC_142719.1, read on the forward strand.
GTGTTTCTATTATTCCCAGTTTTCTTTCTTTTAGGTTAATACAGCCCTGACATGGACATGAATTTACCTCCAGAGAACCGATGTGTTCTGCAAATTACAGAAGACCCAAGAGTCTCCCTCCTTTTTACTTCAGTGGGATGTGTGGTATCATACCCACACCGTTATCACTCAGTTACACAGTATAGAACTATCCTCATTTTTATTATAAACTGATTTTTCTGACTCTTTTATCAAAAGCAATTTGCTCAGACTGCATTTAGCTATTTGTTATAGATTGTTTAGAATGTTTGGTAATGATAGAGACAGTTGGATTTGCTGGAAAATCTGTATAAACTGTTCCTTTAGCTACCACTGAGCTTGAGAGTACAGCAGCGAAGAGCTGCAGGGAACCAAGTAGTCAGGAACAGGACTCCTTTACTCCACACACATTACTTCTGAGAATGATGCACTTCTGCACTTTAGAATGATGGGTAACACTAACCCTCAAGGACATTTTTCCAGGCTTTACAAATAGTATATGTCAATTACCAGAAAAAAACATTTCTAAGAAAACTGATGATTTGACTTCTTATCTAAATAAGTAATTGAATTGAGAGATCAGAAATAGAATTCAAATCAGTCCCAGAGTTCTGGAACTGGCTATTCCTGCTCTGTATAGTCAAAAATGCCACATACCCATTTTCAGACTCTCTGATGATATCAGGATGACACCAGACTCCAGATAATTCACCAATTATGTGCAGCCTACATGCTTCTACAGTATAACCAGCCCCATGCTTCCTTAAAGTACCCACAATGTATCCAACATTATGTTTCTGTACAAGTCACTTTGTAACTTATTAAAATCTATTAGTATAAATTCTACAGTGGCTAGCTCCTTCCTTTTACACTATAAAATTAGCATTAGGGTTATAATATGCAGTTAAAATTCTTATTTATAAGAATTATTACATGTAATTAAACCTTGGAAAATGGAAACAACCAAAAAAAGTTATAAATATAACATTAGCTTTAAATAAGAAAAAACAGACAGACAAATGTTCAGAAAACTAAAATCCTTCCCATTAAGATTTCCATCTCTTTTGTAAAGATTTTTTTTTCAAATTCAATGACAATTTGCTGCCATCCATAGCCAAACAGTTGAAGCCTTTTTCTCTGCCATGAAGGGAATTTCATGATGTTCACTAAGTATTATCAGCTGTGCTGGGGTTTACCACTGTTTTGTGTAAGTTGTGTAAGTGAAACAAAGACTTGCTAAGCAGGGACACAGAACAAGTCCTCTTTTTCATCTCAAAACCACACGTTTTACCAGTCAAATCAACCTGACATTCAGCAAACAGACAGGAGCAGGTGTATGAGTAAACCCAAAGGTCTCACAAGCAGGTGCATTCGAGATCCAGCTTTATCACCGCTTTAGCTGGAAACATTAGACCATGGAACCACAGGGTATGGCCCACAAGCCAGCTCCTTGTTTTTTCCTTTTCCCTGAAGCAACAGGAAAAGAAAGCTGTTCAAAGAGCATAGTGCATCATATTAAATCTTGCAAGTGAGTCAGAACTTTCAAATCATGTCCTAAAACCTCTTTTAATTGTTTATATTGGTGTGTGTCTGAACCTCTCTTTTACCTGACTGATGTATTTTAACAGTGCCTTGAAATGATGGCTCATGACAGGGGCAATATAAAATAAAAGTCATTACTAATACGGAGCACAGAAGGGCTTACCTAGCCCTCACTGGTATCATATTGCTCACATGTCTCTCGCACACTGAAAGTCAAGGACCCCTCTATCAATTACTGAACTAAATTAGAACTCAATTATACTGAGTCAAGTATGCAATTACACTTAAGGAATCACAGTCCAGCACAGCCCAGTGAACCAGCATTCTGTGGAAGAAGCGGTTACAAAATGGATGGATGTGGCCTGTCCAGAATAGAACAGCAAGGCTATGTAAACCGGTGATCACAGGTATTTGCCTGTCCAGTACAGACTAGAATAGCACAATGAACCAGCAGTCTCTGGGGTATGGGGCCTGTCTGACACAAACCAGCAAACCCATTGAATCAGAAACTCTGGGGTATGGGACCTATGCAGCACAGACCAGCAATCTCTGTCTTGTAGAGATTGAGATAGAGATCCTCAGCATAGCTCAGTGTACCTGCAATCTGTGGAGTATAGGGCTTGACCTTCACGCTGAACAGGTGGTGTCTGTTCAGTGAAGGTGTTCACACAAAGAATGCCACATGCTGCAGTCCACATAAGAGCTACTGTATATAAAAATGTAATTTTAAGCAGAAGTTTAATAGAGAAAAATCTAGTGAGCTAATTTAAGCACACATATAGGCGAGTTATGGATTGCATATTTAAATCTTTGACACACTTGAGTACTAAAGCTTTGTATACAACCTATGGACTTGACTCTGCATGCAGAGATAAGGTATGAGAGATAACAAGATATGTAAGGAATGAGGAACTGTATCTGTGTTACAGACCCTAGAAAGAGTTTATACTGAACTTCAATTATCTTGGCAAATTAATAAACTTGATACACACATCGTGTCATCTTCGTGGTACTGAAACTTCAACAAAAAACAATGTTTAATATTCACATTCAGATGATACAATATTCATGAAAAAAAATTCAACTGTTTTGTCTTCTGTTGTTAAAGGGGAACTGCAACACTATTTTTATATTTCAGGTTTAGAAAGAATCAGCACTGATGAGTGCATTTCAAACTACAATTTAAAATAACATGTACACAGTAACTTGTAAAACATCCAATTCACATCACAAAATAGACTAAATTTCCAAGTATGCACAGGTTCAGTATGTGGCAACAAAGCTTCCGGTGACATGAAATAGCCTTATTATATTTTAAACAAGCAGGCTTGTGAGTACACGTCTTTTAATTCAATAGAAATATTGCTCTCGACATTGACACAGTTTTGCTGACAAATACCACTTGTTTACTCTGCAAGCAGATCACATTGATTCATTTCTGCAGTGAAATGTCTGCTGCACAACTTGTACTTATTTGTGCATAGATCACATTATGTTAGTCATTACAGTGACTAGTGATCAAGAAGGGCAGCACCACATCACAATATTTGGGAACTCTTGCTCTCACCTGTGGTGAGACCAGGGGATTGTGATTTTGGGGTTTGTTTTTTTTTCTACACCATCAATGAATTTATTTTGATACCGATATTTAATAACGGAGCTGAGAAATTGAGACGAAAGTTCCCCTTTAAGCCACTGACAATGACACCAGCATTACTTACCTGTGCTGGGTTCTCCCATTTCCTAAGGAAGTCTTCTTTGGCTTTTGCGAGAAACTCCTTTACTGTAATAAAAAAAAGAAGATAGATGCAATAATGCAAAAATGGTTTAATTAAATCTTACTTAATTAAAAGAGGACTGTCAAAATGACCTACCTACTCTTCAACACTAGAGAAGGACTTAAGAAAGTCATTAGATTACAGTCTATGCAGGTTAAAATCAGATTGTTTATTAATGTAGTGTTTCCAACTACCAGATCATTGTCCAAAAGAAAAGAAATTTGCAAAAAAATAGACTTCAAGATGTTTAATCACTTGGCAGGTGCTATTTCATGTAGACAAGTGCAGTGTATTCATTTTCTTCACAGGTAATGGGCTTTTGGTTGTAGTAGTCCAATTCTGTTTGTATCACAGAATTTAAATAAAATACTGTACAATGCAGAGTGAAATATCTATCTGGTATAACAGTCAGCTATGATATCCAGAGGAAGTGTTTTAAGATAGTGAGGTAGCCACCTGAGCAGAGATTTCAAACTGCTCACATTAAGAGTATGTTGACACTAGCTGTATCTCTTGATTCATGTTCTGCACGAACAACAAACTAATGGAACAAGTAATAAGTTTACTCTATGCTGAAAAGAGAAGAAAGGAAACGCAATGTTTCGGCTCCACAGCATGGATTTAACCTTTTACTTGTTCCTTTGCAGTCTACGCATGCTGATGCAGCTACCCACCTGAACATTAACTAATGCCTTCAAATAGATGTTTTAGAGTCCATCAATGTAGACTTAACAAAATGAGGGATTCTTTTATCCCATAGTCAAATTACCCAATCATTAAATGAGTAATGGTTTATGGGCAAGTACGATCAGTGTATTATGTGCAAAAGTAAAGGGGTAATGCCTAATTATATGGGTTAAGTGGAATTGTGGGAGGAGTAAATTTACAGGTTTCTAGTGCAGATTCTTGTAAGAGTGGTGAGAAATAAATATGTACAGATAGATGTCTGTTATGCAATATTTATGTATACAGTTTGTAATTTTGTAAACATAGCTTCTTTTTATGCTAGACAAATTTCTGTGAAATCAGACACGTTTAGAGGCTACTTCAAACAAAGACTAAGGTGTTCATATGTTGAAGCATTATTTTCTAGAAAAATGTGGAGAAACAAAATAAATAAACACAAGAAACATCTCATTTAGGATACCACATACAATTCTGGTTACAAAAAGTGAAAAGGGTATTGCTGTACTGGAATCAAGCTAGAGAAGATCATCCATATAGATTTCTTGGCTTAAAGGAATCCTCAAAAAGTCTTGAACAAAGAAGACTACAAAGAGAAGCTGATTCAAGAATTCAAGATCCTCAAAAACACTGACAAATTCAACCCAATAGACTTCTTCACAATCAACAGTGAAGCACAACCTGAGAGAACTGCATTTAAAATGCAAATATTGGGAGTCTAAAACAAGCTACCCACCTCTGTTATCATCTTTAAAGAAATGACTGGGTGAAATTCTAGCTGGAAAACTCAGGCTTCTTGTTTGTAAACTTCCTTATGTTCTATACTTTCTGTGCTGCCAATAAGGACACTGGAATTACAGCTTTGTCTGCAGGAACTGGCTCTGCATGCTTGCAGTTATTTGGTTCTTTAAATGGGAACCAAAATATTAAATCACGGCCATTTTTGGACCTCAGACAAGAACATCAGAACAAAACATTACAAATCAACACAGTTAACATTATTTAATCCTTCTGTTCAACATGTCACACTCTACACTCAAAAGATCAGCACAGTATTCTGGTGTTCTGCAGAAGTCTCTGCAGTCACCTCAAAAAGCACTTTACAAATACAGTCTGTGTGCTCCTGTGGTATTGACAACACCAAGACGGAATCGGAACAAACATCAAAAGTAGAGAAAACAGTACAGTGGAGAAAACCTTCTAATGCAGGGCCCAGTTTCACTGCAGTGCAGAAGAGAAAAGGAAATTAAAAATTTGTTACACAACAGCAACAGTTAAAATTCCTAAACGTCTCTCGGTGTGAATGCTTAATGAGTTTTTTCTCTTTTAAAACTTTGTCTTAAGCTTGTAATCCACTAATTAACCTCTTCTCTACATCTTTGAAAGAAATCACTCAAGAGGGACAAGGGAATTAGGAGATTTTAACTAATTAAACTGCAAAAATAAAATGTATAAACCATCTGGGATATTTTGTGTTCAGAAAGGTTTTACATGGGTTAATTTCATTTTTAACAAGAAAACAGAACTGAAATATTTACAACACGTAATGCCTATGTTGGTTTAAGATGGAATCCTTAATGTTTGTTCACAAATTCAAAAGCCTAGGAAATTTTTAAACAGCCTTTGAAAGTTTCTGCAGTAATCACACGAAGCACAACCAACACTGAAACTCATGACAGAAGTTTCAGAGATCAGAAAGATTGCCATGCAATAATTCCAATTTCAGGTTGCCTATGGCTCTTTAGCTTTTAGCCTTGTTAGAAAAAGACAGATTGCTGTCTGCAGCTAATGCTAATAAAAAAGAACAAAAAAACAGTTCACTTCGCGGTGGCTCGATGGTGAGCATGCTGAAATCCCCTGCTCGTAGTCCTTGTTCAGTGGAGGCAATGAGCCCAAATGATCAATGACTGGCAATGGCAAAATTGGAGGGTATGACAAGACACATACCTGGCAATTCCAGAGTGAAAAGGAAAGAAAAAATTGGGGGAAGGACAATCAGCCCAACTGAGCTCTTTGCTAATTGAATCCTTAATTGAACTAGTAAGTTACAAATGTTATTCAAAAGGGAGGGGAGATATTAGGTAATATGATCAGGAGCTGAAAACAATTAAAGAAATCAAATTAATCCTGTTGTTTGGGCAAATAAGGGTTTAATATTGTTCCTGAGACCTCAACTGCAGTTACAATCAGCAGGTGTGGGGGCACACAGGTCCAGGCCTAGGAACCCCTAAGACAATATTTGTCAGTATACAAAAAGTAAAGGTTATTAATAAAGCATTTAAGGCCAAATTTGGGGTATTATTATAAACATATATTCTACTTTTCAGTCATTTTTACATATACTGTATACTCCAGCATTTTAAAATATTACTCTAAAGTTAATGGAAAAATAAAAAGGACTATTAAATCAATCAAAATAAAGTGCTTTTTCAGGTTTTGTTAACGAAACTTTTAAAAAGCAAAACTGTATTCATTCACAAGTGACCTTGTGAATTTATCCAATATCAATCTGGCCAGGACCAGAATGCAAAACACAAATATTAAATAGTATCAGGTCAGAACAGAGGTGGTGTTTCACTTAATGTTGTTGAATGGAACCACTAATTCTACCCACCTATCCTAGAAATAAACTAATGAGCTTGATGGTATCCATAAATTCTACATATATAATGGGACAGGACGAACTCCCATTATCAACTGAACCTCATCTTCCTTTGTGCTAAGTCCTTGCAACTCTTGAGCAAACAGCAAAAAAGTCCTCCATTTCTGAGAAGCAGTGATATAGGCCTTCCCTCCCACTTGCCGAAGGCCAGCCTTGATAAATCTGTACACTGTACAGTGATCCAGAAAGAAATTTGCATACCCCTTTTCTCACTTCATTTTCTTTCCTTTAAAATCCTGATAAATTTGTAAATCTTATAGATTTTCATTTAATTAATTAGGAACAAGTAATAGGTTTATTCCATGCTGAAAAGAGAAGAAAGAAAACACAACGTTTCGGCTGTGGAGCCGGCACACCTGACACACCTGAAGAAGGCTCCACGGCCGAAACGTTGTGTTTTCTTTCTTCTCTTTTCAGCATGGAATAAACCTATTACTTGTTCCTTTGCAGCCTGACGCAGCTATCCACCTGAACTATTTAATTAATTATACGACAAACCACCAATCTTTGCCAAAAAGCCATTTAGCAATAACTACACAGGTATCTTGACAAATTAAACAGTTCAGCAAGTGGAGAGTGGAAGTCTTTGAGAAAGTTTGCTAATGATATATTTTCAGATTCAGTTTCCAGTGCGAATAACTGAAAAGGAATAGGTACGACGTCACAGGGTATGATGTAATTCACTCCTAATTACTCTTACATTGGATAAACAGTTACACCAAAAGGAAGCTGGGAAAATACACTCATAAAAGAGCTTCCCTCTTCCACTTACATCACTGATAAAACATTCTATTAACTATGTAAAAAACAGTTCAGGTAAACAACGAAGACCAATTTATCTTTATTGGCTAGAATAGTTTCCTACTCTGGGGAATATCCCAAAAAATCCAATGTTTCCTCATTACCCAAGGCGTTAGCACTCTGTCAATTCCCTCTGTGTCAAGAACTGATGGTTCAACAAACAGCATGACAGAGCACCTTTTGAAAGAGTATCTCTTTAAACGTGACAGATAAGAATCCCAGCCCTGTCCAGCTGCAAATTAAAATAGCGAGTACACTAGATGATACCTGCAATTGGTGATCTGGATACAATGCCAGCTGTGCAGAGCTGCCTTTATTTCTTCAAAGCCATGGGAAGTATTGTGTTGAACATAAAGCTAGGAAATGGAACTGGAGCAGCTTCCGGCTTCAATGTGTTCCACTGTGTCTGCTGGTTTATAATAAAGGCCACCCGGGTTATGAGACCAGTAAACTCACTGGTTAAGGTCCATTTACATGTGATTATCCCTGTCTACAAACGGCAAAATATTTCCAGCACATACATATTATATATTATTCTACCAACTCCAAAGCCTTTAATGTTCTGAATGGAACTGATTATTTTGAAATTTTATACCTACTGTATCTAATAAGGGGTGGTCAACTTCTTGTGACAGTACTCTCAGTGGTGTCACAATGCAAACTCTGAGCTGTCTGGAACGTTCCATGTGCCTCCGCTAGGACAGAAGCCCTGCACTGGAGGCACTCAAGCATTCATACCCTGCTGCTCAGCAATTCTCATTCACAGTCACATAATGACAAGGCCCTTTTTACAAAAGACATGTGCACCACATTCCAAAGACTCTGCATCTAGATGCTCTTGTAGGCCTACATTTAGATAAAGAACATATCTAGATTGTGGTCAATGGAAGCAATCAAGTCTAGGCTTGTCCCTGTATAGACTTTGCTCCTGAGCATTTTTCAAGTCTATATCTCACAGTTACTGCATGTCCTCCTTACCCTACAGGAAGCAGCATTATTCTATGCAGTTATGTATATTATAATACTGATTTATAAGAGTATGTTTTGTGAATCAAAAATCTTAATAATCTTAAAAATGTTAATGACTTAATAAGCAAGACTGCTTTCTGCTGGCTTCACAGCAGTGAATAAAAACAATTCTACAACTCTCGATAAACCCAGAGTTTGTGGCAGATAAATACTGCATACACATTTTTAATATATTGTAAACTTAGAGTGTACAACTGCTAGAATTAATAAGGCAAATCTTAATACAACCCAAACAGCCTTAAAGACACAGATGGACAGATAAGTTACCCTAGAAAGGCTTTAAAATCAACATGGACTAAGTCTCTATATTAAAAAGAGAGAAAATTAAACATAGAAGGAGACTAATAACTAAAGGGTATAACTTAACACTGCTTTCACTTGAGCCAGAGGGATTGCTCTTTAGAATGGAAAGCATGCACAGTTGTGTGGCATGTAAGGAACTACTCAAGATAAGACTAATTGGTACATAAAGTTTTATTAACAAAAAAATTAAAATCAGTGCAAAGACAAAGCTGTAAGCCAAAGTGGATGTTTAATAACAGAAATAATGTGCTCCTTTGCTCCAGTCCTTCTTAGTACATGTACAGATTAATTCTGAACTATCTGTAATTCACTGACTAGGGCAGATCCTTATCTTTATCTATCTGAAGTACTAGACCTACTAAAGAATGAAATCAGACTCCTGCTTTCTTAGAGGGAAACAGGAAGCTTTGAAAATTGTCCTGACAGGTAGGGTAGCTAGCTCTTCATATTTATCACAACTCAATTTTAACTGGGTCTTGGATTAACAGAAACACCGCAGTGAGGATCTTACTTCTCAACTAGTGCACTATGACACCTAACCACAAATAAATAGCACTTTTCAATTAAAATGTACAGTCTTGTGGCTCATTTGAATGTAGGTTGAACTCGGTGTTTACAGGTTCAAGCCCGGGGCATGGCTCTAGCTGACTGTGAACAGGATGTCCTTATACTGCAATGCACAAATAGCTTAGTGCTGTGAAGGGTAGGGTAGGATGAGTTGGCTAGGTGTTCTGGGCTCTTGCATGCATGCAGTGCTGTCAGGTAGAGATGCGCCTCTCCTCTGAACCTCAGACAAAGGGCTGAGCTACCTGTGATGGGGTAAAAGACATGTGGCTTGAAAGTAGGCAGGTTGGCTTCCCTGATTCTCCCGCGTGATGAATCACGGGGTTCATAGCTGCAAGCCAAACCATAAAAAACCCGCAATCAGCTGTTCCAATATGTGGGGGTGTACCAAAAAGAATTGTAGATTCTAAAAAAATATAGAAAAAGGAAAATGAATAATTAATCTATATCCTACAGACTACTGACTGTCTTTTAAGGGAAAACGGGGAAAAATGCAAGCTTGCAGATTGCTAAAGCAGGTAAGCCCCACACTATTGGTGTAGAACTTTGTTTACCGTTGGCAAAAGAGCTGACACGTATTATGCGTGGAGAAAAGGCTGCTAAACAGCTTGACCTGCTGCCCCTTTCGAATAACAGTCACTTGCAGAATTATTGATATGGCAGATGATGTCAAAAGTACGCTGACAGAGTGCGTTAAGATGAGCCGATGCTTTTCACTGCAATTAGATTTTCCAGTTGAGGGCACACCAGAGTGGATCAGGAACCCCTTTACTGTTGATGTTGCAGGAATACCCAAGGATCTGACCTGTGCTGAACAAGAGACGTTGCTCGTGTTATCATCTGATGCAACTTTGATGTCAGAATTGAAACGAGAGTCACTGCTGGATTTCTGGATCCAAAGACAGAGTGAATACCCAGACCTCTCAGTAAAGACTGTGTGGTTTTTGATGCCTTTTGCTACTACCTACCTTTGTGAGAATGTCTTGATTGCAGTGAGAGCAGAGAAGCCCAAGTACCGCAACAAAACGGATGCTGAGCCAGATCTGCGTTTGAAGCTCACTGCTCTTGTCCCTGACATTGCAAGACTTTGCTCGACTAAATAGGCTCATCCCTCTCACTGAAAGTGCCCAGTGCTATTTTTATTATATGTGTGTGTGTGCTCTCATGTTGGTCATAGAGATTTTTTGTGGTTTCTATGAGAAGATGACTTGTAGGTGGTACTTGGATGCTTCGGTTTGATCAAGGGTTGTTCCTTGGTCCAAAATGTTTGAGAACCACTGCATTAACCCATTTAAATTTACACATTGGGTGGCATGTGCAGTTGCAACATTTTAAATTACTTGCTTTTCTGCTTCATCAGCACATTCTGTACAACAGCCTGGGGCTTAGGAAACCAAAAACCTTCACAATAGGATTCTTACAGCCATCACTGTATTCTGAGGATGTAAAATTCACTTGCCAGATAGCCTGCTTGAAAACTGATCAAGAAAATAGCTATGCCAGTTTCTTTCTCCTAATCAAAACCCCTCAGACAAAATAACTGGAGAGGAACATCCATGAGAACCTCTGAACTGTATACTGACCCAGAGTGGCCCACTGTCATGGCAGGAACACCATGCTGTTCCACTGCCGAGGAGATTTTTTACAGGCCTGAATTTCAAACACAGGGGTCTCTGAAGTAAGAGGAAATTAGAAGGTGTTGGTAAACTACTCTGGGGGGAAACTCCAAGGTTTCATTCAAACCTTTGGTGCTTTGCATCATATACTGTTTAATTGCCCACAAAGTCATATTAGACAGACACCAACTCAAGAGTGATAAGTTGTGTTTTCTCGTATGAAGCATTTACAATGTGTGCAGTCTCCTCAGAGCACACAACTGAAATTATCCAATTCCCATTTCTAGTCTGGTTACAGCTCTGATTTTACAAAACCATTAGGTAACAGTGTACCTATGGCACAGTTTGGCACATGTTTCAGGAATAAAAACGACAAACATGTATGCAGTTTATGCAGAAGAGAGTTACTGCGAACAACACAAGTAACCTTCTGATTTATGCCAAGTACTACTGTCATTGATGTTTGGAATAAAAGACTTTTTAATAATTGGGATACACAGTCATATTCAAAGAGCTACAGTGAAGTCATAAACAAGAAAGCATTGGGCCAATTTGCTAAGCTTTAATATCCACAAATCCAATTTCTAACTCCTTCCAATTAAGGGTCATGGAGGAGCAAGAGCCTATCCTGGCAAGCAACTGGTGCAAGGCAGAATACACCCTGGACAGGACGTCAATCCATCACAGGCACAGACATACATACTCACACCTAAGTGAGCTTTCCCAGAAGCCAAGCAAACTACCAATATGTTTTAGGACTATGGGGGGAAACTGAAGCACCCAGAGGAAACCCATGCAAACAAGGGAAGAACATACAAAACAACACAGGCAGCAAAGCTAGCTAATAACTGTAGCTGCTAACTGTGCTGCTAAACTTTAACAGGATTTTTTGCAATACTTCCTGTCCTGACCAATTTTACAGTTAAAATTGTAAACCTACATCCCCAGTATTTTAACATTCACAATTGCCTTTTTCAGTCCTTCCAGAAGTGCTCACCCTGTTACTTCAAGGACTGTGGTAACATCCGGAAATTATAAAGAGTACCTTCTTCACCTGGAATTTTTACTGCTGCTTGTTAGGATGGATTAGTGAGTCTCTGAAGAGCTATCAAGGATGATACATTAGCGTTTTTAGTTAAAATACAAAAATTGTTAATTAGTGTCTGCCAACAAGGTAGTTTCAGACAAATGGCACTAAAGCTTTTCTATTTTCTGCATAATGCTATAGATTATGCAAAACAACACTGCATAATGCTTTTTATTGTTGTGTAAGCCAGCTACTTGGTTATTAATAATTTACAATGGCACTATTGCTTATACAAAACATCTATGAACCTGCTGCATGAAATGCCTTAATTCATTTCCATATGTGCTCCTTACATTTACATTTTCTGCACTATGCTACTAAAAGCTTTGAGGTCAATATCTAAAAGTCAGGGAAAAGTATTTCTATTTTAACACTTTGTTGGTTTAATGCAAAGTTCTAGGTTCTAGGCTTGAACTATAGAAAAGCTCTTATCTGTGTAAGCGTTATCGCAACAAACCCATTGCATAACTCTACACTGCCTCAGAACAGCTGAGATTCAACACTCCTCAAAAACACATCTGGTAGCCAAACTACGTAGCCTCCACCTTCCAAACCATAGAAATGTCTGAAGTAATCACAGGTTTTTGGATCCAGTGAGGGGAAAAAACAAAATTCTTTCAAAGGAATCCGACAAAATGTTGTCACTCAAATGAAAACAGTAATTAAAAATCTATGAAAGTTAATGCACATACCACAGGTATGTGAGCAGGTTAGTTTACATTCTTGCCTTTATTGTCCGATTTATGTATAAAGAGTACAAACTCAGAGCCTCTTTTGAATGTAGGACCACTTTTCAAGAAATATTGTTCAATATTAAATAATAAATCTGCAGCTTAAAAGTACAATTAGACTAGAGTTTGTCATGCTTCCGAAACCACCAAATACAATGCAGGCTCTCTCCACTGTGTGAGATAGACTTTACATCTTTACATCTGTGCGAAAGAGGTGAGATGTTTTAATTTGATTTTATTGGTTCTCTGGGCAGTCTCAGAAGACCCCAGGGGTCCCTGGGCTCCTACTGAAGAGCCCTGGATACATATAGCACATATAGCAGATTCCTAATGCAAAAGAGACAACCCTCAGAGAGCATTGCTCATGTCTGCAAAACATAATTGGCTTGAGCTTTAGTTCTGGAACTCTTCTTTAATCCAGCACAGCAGTTCCTTACATGACCTTAAACATTCACCCTAGATGTAAAAAAATAGCAACAGCAACAATCTAGTGCTCTTCATTCCAAAATGCTTTAGACACACTTCATCCACCCCTAAAGTGCAGCTCCCACAAAAGCTAGATTGTACAAACTCTGACATTTAGTCTACAAACCAAGATAAACACCCTTTCTGTTAGGAAATGCCAAGGACCAAGATGTTAGACTGAAGTCCTGATGTCTCATTTGAAGGATATTTCCTAAATCACAGTCACCATACTGGGACATTGTTTATCTATTTATTCTTATCTTTAAAGTTTTTTTTTCATCTTAATGGCTGAACCATAGGCAGCATGGTGGTGTAGTGATTAGCATTGCTGCCTCACACTGCTAAGGCCATGGGTTGTATTCCAGACCTAGCGTGCTTTCTGCATGGAGTTAATATGTTTCCCCCATGTTTGTCTGTTTTTTTCTCCGGGTGTTCTGGTTTCCTCCTACAGTCCATACTAGTTGGTTAATCTGCTTCTGGGAAAATTGGTGTGAGTGTGTGCATGTTTTATCTGTATGTGCCCTAAAATGGACTGGCATTATATCCAATGTGTTCCCTGCCTTTTGCCATTTGCTTGCCAAGATAGGCACCAGCTCCCCTGTGACCCTGAAGCAATTAGAAAATTGATGGATGGCTGAACCATGCAATCAACCCAATAAACACAATGCAAACAGAAACAAAATCCCAGCCTCTCAAGCTCTGAAGCTTAGTATCCTGCAGAACTGAGTGTTCTCCAGCATCTCCAACTAACACAATAAGCAAAGTCAATAATTAGGCTGTCTATCACCACAGCCAGGTCTGTTTTAATTGTTTTAATTTTAATTTAATTGTCTGTAATCAACAAGGAAAGTTAAACAACAGCTATTGCATTTGGATAAAATTGGAATTCACAGAAACTATTTTTTTCCAACTTTGCCAGAATTCAACACTAGCAGGAGGGCTGTACTGTAAACATCCAAAGTTCAGAAAAACTTGTTTATTTCATCCCGGCTGGATTCCCGTAAAGAAAAATAAAGCTTCAAGGTTGGAGCGATGGCTCACTACCTCATTTTGCATGTACAACATGTTCCTGCTTAAAATGTTTCCATCTTTGTGTATATCGGCTCTTACCATTCATAGCTGCCAAAGAGCCCCCTGAAGAGTTTCTTGCAATCTCAATCAGACTCTCCCCCTTTCAGCATCTTTCTTTCCTAAATCAAGAGTCAGAACTGGTGACAAATGGGAACGACAAGAGTTAGCATAAAGCCCACCATTCCCAGGGTATTTTTTATCCTCAGGTGCTTAGTTTCTTCCTCTTTCTCAAACTCTACTCTTTGCCAATCTCAGCAGCTGCTCTCCAGTCCACCTCCGCTTGGTGTTTCCTTGTGTTCACTCTTCCTCAGCGGTATGCCTGGCTCCTGCCAATGTGCTGTGTCGTCTGCCTGCCTCCTTTCATGTGCTGCCTCTTGGTAGGTTTGTCTCTGAAATCCACTCTCTTGTTCATACTGCCTCTCTCTCTCACTTTCTGTTGGCTTCTGCTCCTGTTATTAAACAGTGGATCAATCAAACCCCAAGCCTGTTTATGTCAATATTTACTCAGCAAACAAAGCCCTCTCCAGAGAGATAGAGGCCTTTACTCCAGCTTTATTGATCCACAAGGGAGGGTACTAAAAAAAGGCTCATGTCCAGGCAGGAGGTGGACCTGAACGAAAAGGGAGGAGATCCTTGAAAAGGAACCAGGAGAAACAGAAACAGAAACCAAGTACAAGCGCCCCCTGCTTTATGTGGCTTCAGTCTATGCAAATTTGCTTTTATGCGACTGACCCCTTTCTTCCAAGTATCCTCTTTATGCAAGGAACTGTATGCAAAGAAACAGAGACTGGCTCAGCAGACTAGTATTATGCAGTTCTTAAGGCCACGGCCTTCATCTCCTGCTCCAGGGACTTCCTCTTCAATCATCATTAGCCACATCTCATTCCCTTGAGCCTTAACGTCTGCCTATTTTGGTGAGTGTTGATTTATTTTTAGTTAAAATAATGTCCCAAATAACATTTGTGTTAAGTTTAGTGTTAATTCTTAATATATGTTAGCATGTATTTATATACTTAAAATGCATTTGGAACACAACATTTAACACCATTCCACGCAACCCCTTTTTTCCACAGATTTTAGGTACCGCTTTATGCAGTTTCCCTTTATGCGAGGTTTTCACAGAACGTAAGCCTCGCATAAAACGGGGGACACCTGTAGTATACAAATGAAGGACAGTGAAGAACCCTTGGCTGTACCACTACACTTATGTTTTTAATTACTAAGTAGCAGAGCGCTGCCTCACAGTGCTGGGGCACTGGGTTCAATTCCGGTCCTGTGGTCTTATCTGTGTGGAGTTTGTATGTTCTCCCTGTGTTTGTGTGGGTTTCCTTCGGTTGATCTGGTTTCCTCCCACAGTCCAGAAACATACTGGTAGGCTAATTGGATTCTGGAAAAACTGTCTCTAAGTGTGAGTAAGGGCATCTGTGCGTTTGCCCTGGAAAGGGTACAGTTCTCCTGCAACGCTGAATTGGAAGAAGCGGTTAGAAGATGGGTGGATAGATCAATGAATATTATATTTAAATTTCAATTATCATAAAATTATCAGTATTTTTTCAACCTTAAATTCCAAGAATGTAATGGTCTTTAACAGTAAACTCAACTCAGGTCAACACCAACAGTTAAAAAAGCACGTCACATCTACCACCACAGCATCCATCTATAGATTTGTGCTTTTACTCTGTATTCTTTAGCCATGAACATGTCTAACTTTCCTTTGTTTAACCATGTTGCCCTCTAGTTGCAAAGCTCTATATATTGTGCATCAAGTGCTCTTATCTTAAAGTTGAGAGTCTTCAGTCACAGGAACAATCTTCCACCGCACAACATCAAAAGAGATCACTACAGTTTCAAGATTTTTCTTTGCTTTTCCTGCAGACATTTAACATCGTTTCCTCATGACAAGCAAGTTTTGAACTTGAGCTTTCAAGTTTTGAGTAAAATGTTCACTTAAAAAAAGTGCACACATCATTATTAATTCAATAAAAAGGGGGATCATTGAAAGGGGGCAAATACATTTGCAAGGCACTGTATGTGCTGATATGAGTAAGTGATGTACCACACTGCCCTGTACTGGAGCTGTAATTAAGATAGTGCCAATAACAGCGTCTGAAAAAGAGATGAGTTAATTCAGCCTATCTTGGTTGTTTGGTTGATTTCTAATTGATCCAAGGATCTAAGGGAGCTCTTTCGTGCAAGAAAAGAGGGAAATGGCTCCAAAACATGGCTGGGTAACGTGATCCAGGCTGCCATAACCCTTCGTGTAATAAAGTGCCTACTGTTTTAAATACTCTTCCCTTCAGTTTCCATGTATCTGGTTTGTGTTTTACTGTCAACAAGATAGCTCAAAGTTGACTATATATAGATACTCAGATGACTACATTCAATAGGGACTCCCCTTCACAACATTAAAAAAAAATATTTACATAGCGTTTTGGAATTAAATATTCCAAATGGTACTGTAAAAGAACAGTTTCTCAATATAATCAAGGTTTTTCATCAATGGGAGGGAAATTGATTCTTTATAGGCTCCATCTCAGGTGAAATACCCTCCAGCTCATCTTAAGAAACCCTGGATCATCCCTATCCCAGAGATCAAGAAATCACAACTGGGGGAAGTCCTGATTTTGACCATCCCTTCCTGGGGACATGAATACATATGAAAGGCTAAATTAACTGAACTCAATATGCTTCACAAACTACTAAGGGCTTACAAGTTCATTTATAGTGCAAGTTCATAACCTTACTCTGTCACATGGCTGACGACTGTGCTCTGCTTACTACTCGATGGAGGACTTCACTGGGTCTACAGAGCTCAGCTTTCCATCTCCAGACATTCACAATATAGAACTTCTGGCAAGCTGCAACATGTTTTCAAAGCAGAACCAGAGAGGGAAACAAACTTTCAGATTCATGACTTCTGCAAACATGCCTACAGTTTCAAAAGGAAACCTTTTCTTTGCGTGAGAAAAAGTAAACATGCTTCAGTGACACTGACTTATTAGCTCCTAAAATCAATTAATGAACAAAAAATAAAGCTGACCGGAGAAAACTACATTAGAAAAGAATTGCAATAACTGAAAGTACAAAAGCACTGATGGAGGTTGTGAGTTCCTGACAAACAAGATGTCACAGATTCCAATTCAAGTCCCCAGCTACATCACACACAGTACTGACCCCTTTTCAAATTGGGTATCGTCTGCTTATCTCCTGTTGTGGAAACACTCCAATAATTCCCAACCTCAGCAGAATCTGCTGTGACTATACCTTTTCCATGATTTCCCCATGGGTGATCTCAGTGTGCATTCCCAAACTTGGCTTTTGGCACTTTGAGATTCCACTAACACCTGAACGTCTATTTAACTAAATGAGCAAATATCCACTTAGTGTCATCAGGAATGTCAACAAAACTCAGCCTTGTAGAATAGTGATTAGGACTCTGGACGTGGGTTCAATCTTCCCTAATGCTGTTGTCCATGGGAACAGTGTTTTACCCCGATTGCTTCCACCCACATAAATAAGTACCATCATTAATGGGACATATTCTGTACTGTATATGGACCACAGTCCCATTCAGGTGGAAGCTATGTGCTGTTTGATTATTGCCAAATAAACCACAATAAGCTTCAACCCTAGTGAGACAGTAGCCTCAGGAAGTACTTAATTAACCTTAATTATGTTGCAGTAGCATGATGTACATTTGCTGTCACCTCAGAACGACTCATTCTGCAAACCAAGGCTCCTTCACTCAGTTCAAACAAAGGCACAGGCAGAAGCTAGACCAGTGGGAGGCACACGCAAGACAGCAGATACAAAACTGTGTCTCTCATACAGAAGAAAGGGCAATGCACTCAATGGCCAAAATATTAGGAACCCCCTACAAAACAGTGTCTTTGTGCTCTGCCATGAGCACGAACGTCATGATCGTGACACTGACACTGATATTATGGCATGTCATCTCAACAATTATAAAAAGACTGGGATTGGGAGATTATGTGGCTAGGTAAGGTAATGGAAATCTATTTCCTACTCTTTTGGCCACAGACAGTAAAAGCAATGGCATGTTAAGGGCTGGTAAGTTATTAATGGGCACAAAACAGCCCCAGTGATAATGGTATTCAAATACCAAAAGTATTTTTGGTAATTACTTTTTGTAATTTTGGTAATTAGATGCTTGATGATTTAAAAAATGTAATTGCAAAGCTAAAGCTTCACATACTGATGCATACAGGAGCTCTAAATATCAATGCTTTCACTTAGAAAATTCACTGAATATTTGTACTAACTTTTTAAAATTAGAATTACCAACTATATTCCATTTTTTACCAGTACAGGAGTAGCAGCTGTTAATGATTTATCAGCACAGCTTAAATTACAACCCCTGTACCAAATGTACAGGGAGAATAAAGACCTGTGGATATGCCTGCCTGTCAGAGCCCTTTAGCATTTAATAAGCAGCAAGCTCCACAGTTACCTAAAGGAAAGCCTGCTCCAGAGAGGCTCTCCCAGAGCCATAAGCACAGGGCCTCCCAGTGAGTCTGAAGGGTTGGTGTTGAACTGCTGGCTGTGGAAAATCTGGCCTGCCTCAGGCCCATTTGTACCACACCAGCTGGAGAGACATCCGCTGCCAGTCAGTTAAAAACTGCAACACATAGATTTCCATCATTCTGCACCTGATGCAGTGTTTCCTCTCTGGAAAGTGAGAAAAGTATCCCTCATGTAAAATATTCTTTATAGATTTTCATAGAATGTTTTCATTGTACCTTCAGAGGTATTGTTAGGCCAAGAACCACTGGAAAGAGCTGTACAGCAAAAGAGGATTCAATGCCCAATCAAAAGGCTCCACCTTTCCCATCAGATTACATTAGAACTACATGGTAACTCCCCAACACACATCTCCTTATGTAAGACTGCCACATGGCAATATAGGCCCGAGACTCCACATGAAATTCCTAGCAACTCACTGCAGGTGTCATTTGAAATGAGATTTCTGTAGATGTTCTGGACTGAAAGAAAGACAGAATAGATAGCCTTTGACCAACAAAATGAATAGAAACTGCCCGATTTCCAACTACTAAAACGCAAAGATAAAAGTACAACACCCATGAGGATCTGCTTAATACCGTAGGCTCCTCCTGTATATGGAATTTATACAGGTATACTAGCATGCAAGCTACTTCAAAGGCGGAGAATGATTAGTCAAGATCGCTTTTCATAACTCAACACTCATACGTAAGAGTATGGATCCTCTTGGATCCATGGCAAGACAAGAGAGCAAAGGTTGCAGAAGCTTGCACGAGAATCAGATCACTATCTGATTTATTTGATTTTTAGATATATTGATAGTGATAGCGTATGGTTTCTAACAAATTACTCTTCTTTGTGAGATAGACTTGTGTGAGTGATGTCCAGCCAATGACAGGAATGGGTTGTAAGAAATGTAAGCATCAATATGCGCTACTGTGATTGTAACTGAATATAACCAAGCTGTTCCATGCATGCACACACACCCTGAATAACCTCTTGTTTAGAGTTTTATCACAGATACTTAAGCAAGTATAGGTTTCTAAAAGGGGGAGAATAATGTTTTTCTGTGTTACCAGTAAATCACAGACTGCTACACAGCAGCAACATGAGAGTCACATTGTTCTCTGTGGAAAAACAGGAGAGATTTTGTTTTTCCTAGCAGATTGTGCACAATGTATGGAATCAATTCTTCTCATCAATCACAGTAGCCTTCAGGCCACAAATGTCCACTGCTGACGTCAATGTGGAGATTAAATTAGGTCGCCAGAAAAAGAATTTAGAGACCGCTTCATTCAGATGATTAAGTCCCAGAGTGTCATGTGTCGACTAAAAAAGCCAATTTCAAAACTCATGCTCAAGCCAGTATCTCTCATTCGGTTCCAAACCCAAGTGCTTACCATGGGTGAGACCATGCCTTTATGTAGAGGCTTACATAACCCTGTAATAAATAACTTCCAGTTCGGTGTCCCAGATGAAACACCTCAACTTCTGTCATGACCTAACTGCACATGTCCATTCTGAGGCTGCGCATGGAATATTATCCCATTTTTCTATGGCCTCTATGGTCTCCTGGAGGACCTCTGTGGGTGCCTGGACCTAGATTTAAGGAGCAGTGGTTCTGCAGACTAAAATGTAAAAATGATGCAGCTAAACTAAAGGAAACAGAAGAGCAGCATTCAATGCAACTGTAAAGTCCTGCCTCCTCATTTTGATCCTCTATATCTGCCTTTACAAAGATAATTTGAAATGCAGCAATCATATCTGTTCCTAAACTGAAAAAAGTAATGGAACCAGCTCAGGCACCTTTCTAGTTATTATATTACTTCATTCTTCTAGTGAGAAGCACACAGCCTGCAAATAAACAAAGAGATGGTAGTCATGATAATTAATGATGTAGCTCAACTCGGCAAACCAAAACAAAATGCTGTGATAAGAAAAAACTATCAGGACGATTGGACAGGCAATGAAGGAGGATTTAAAACTTCAAAACATCTAACAGCTGTTCCACAGCAATGCATGTACAGGAGTAATGCAACAGCACAACACTTAAAATAGGATTTTCCATGCAGAACTGAATAAAGTGAGATGAGAAACAGCAGGCCTTTGTACCATGTGCTTTTCCTCTCCTATCCTGTATTTGCAGGATAGGGATGAACACTATCTGAGCTTACAAAACTGACCACATAAAAATCTGGTAGTTAACTCAGGCTTTATACTAAACCTCTTCGTCAGCTGTGATCCAGAAAAAAACCTATTTTAATTGATCTTTTCCCTTCTGAGAACAGCACTTTCACGTTTATTTTAAAAATCTGGTCTATTTTCCCCATAAAACTATGTTTTATAATTTGAAGACAGTATTTAAATACCACAATCAATATGCTGTATTTCCCACAGACCTTTGCACTGTCACACATGTAAGCTTCAAAAATATCCATACACCAAATCTCAGATTTAACGTGGGCCTTAGCTGGATTTTATAATAAATATTTTACTAGAACATTCAGATTTACATTCATATTTGCACCTATCTATACATTTACTGTAGGTATTGTACTCTAACAATTCAGGTGAAGTACCTTACTCAAGGGTACAATGACAGGGTCTTTCCTGGGATGTGAACCATGGCGTTGCAGTTACTAGTCCAGAACCCCAATCATTGCTCTACACTGCTCACATCTAAAGAAAACTCAGTCGAAACATGGCGTTTCTCCTTTCTACTTTTTAGTATGGAATTAACCTTTGTTTGTTCCTTTGTAGCTAATGCACGCTGACACAGCTCCCTGCTTGAACCTCTTCAATGTTTAACTCTTTATGCTATGTACTGCGAGTTATGAGCCCATACTTAGATGTAGGGGTTCCCTGGTGTGGTCACGCTTGCTCAACAGTTACAGGACCATCAATGAGTCATGCCATCTCTTAAATTGTGTCACTTCAGTTTTATACAAATATAACTACAAAAAGATCTGGACACTAAAAATCACAATAGGGACTAAAAGTTAACATAAATCGACAGTGCTCCCTTCAAACTGCGGCCTGTCACCTTACACTGGTGACACTTGGAAACTTCTGAAAAGAAACTACTGCGCACTTCTGAAAGGTCAAAAACATCTGCAGATCTCGTTCCAAATATAATAAACTCATATTAAATCAAAAACTAGGATTACATAAATATTTTAAACCTGAAGATCCTAAGAGGCCATGGTGTATATATCAGCCAGTTACAACTGCAGTACTATAAACACAAAGGTGTGTACCCAGATCATATTTCAGAATTATGGAGCATGCCCCTTTAAGAACAGGTAAAACATTCCTTTCTGACAAATACAAACCTGTCCTTGTTAGACTTATAAAAACAAGGTCGTTAACAAACAGTGTAATTCAGCATAAGCTATTAATAGCAGCTGGGTAAGCACTGCCTTGTCTATGTGAATTTATGCCTGCCACAAAAAATGTATGAAAATCTTTGTTCTCCCTTCTATTTAAAGAAGGCGCACTCCTGTCTGCTTTGTGAAAGGCAGCAGGGATGCACGCATGAAAAGTCTACCACAACTCACTCAAGAAGCATTCAGTGTGTAAAAAAACATCAGTTAACTTCAATGATTAAAACACTTTAACTTTACTTTTAACTAAGCAAGGCAGAACATTTACAGGATTCAGACATGTTGGTGCATATGATCTAAAAAGAAATTACAGCAAATGCACCTTTTGTTCAGCTTTCTGTGCTGGTGTATTCTGCAATAAACAGTTTATGGTGCACTCCGAGTGTAAAAGCGTATTCAATGTAATATTATTACTATATTCCTTATGTAATAGTTATAGTACAGACTTCGCAGTCCATATTAACTTTTAACATCCCTGAAACAGGCAACAAACATATAAAATAGAATTAAAACAATGACAGAGAAGCAGAATATGTAATAATTACATATGCTTTGCAAATCACTTCTATGCTTTTCTCTGTGCTAGTCAACAAAGACACTGAAAGCCAGAAAGCTGGCTACTTTCAATTCAATATTAGGAGGCCTACTTCATTTTTCTTTTCAAAAGAAAATTAACATGGGAGATTCATAATCTTAATGACTACTCCAAACAAGGTCAGTTTGCAATTTGAACAGTGTTTCAAACAGTGTTTGAAAGGGTCAAGATGCCCGCAGTTATTTGCTTGCCATTGAACCAGAAGAAACTCTGTAAAATCAACTGTCCGCCAGCATGACAAAGTCAGGCTTACAAGTGGAAGTTGCACAATGGTCACTGCAAGGGAGATGAATGTTTATGCTCTGTAAGTTAACTGAAACTGTTCAGCTGATTCTGCAAAATTCTCATTTTAAATAATTGCACATTGCCCAGTACATAAAATAGAGCCTGTATGAAAAAGTGGGCAGTGAATACAGCCTGAGAATATTGATACAAACTTCTGTTGTCAGGCCGTTACTCACTGCCCACTTTTTCATACATATTGAAAAAGTGTCAGACATTGTGAAATCAAGAATTTCACACACTTGTAAAATTAACTTTAAGAGAGCCCACCAGCAACCCAGTACAAAACCAGCCTCCTTCTCTCCATTATTGGGGTTATACTAGAGTAAAGAAAAACCCCAAGGGGAAAGTGATAATATGAAGAAAAGTGCAGTGGGATTCTTACTGCAACAGTATGAGACAAGGAAACAAAACCAATACACTTCTTACACAGCTACATTAAAGTTTGATGTCGCAGGATTACGTTATTTTTGCTGTACTTTCACAGCAGTTAAATTAATTTCACAATACAGTACCCCCCTCTCCTTTGCATCTTTGACTCACTTCTATAACTGTATTCCTCTTCCTCAAACCTGAAGCAGGTCTCCCCTGCTTCCTCGTCAGCCGGCCGGGGACTGCGCTGGAACAGTCTCCCTGCTAGCCTCTGGAGAGCTGACATTGTGTCCTCGTGCACAGTAGCTTCTGAACACAATTGCACCTCCCTTGCCGTGCAGATCCCCAGGGAGCGGCTGAGCCTACTGCGAGGGTGAAGGAATGGAGCAGGACCCAAGTTGGCTGGGCGCCCCCACACTTGTTAGGCTTTTGATTTTAAAACTACCAGTGTTTCCACTTCCCTTTCTCAGCTGGAGGCTGTGCTGCACTTCCTCAGAAGTTCTCTGACAAAACACATCTCAAAATACCACTGCTGTTTCACTTTAAGCATAAGTCAAGGAAATATGCTCCACAGCGTCTGACGCTGGGTATGCAGGTCAGTCAACTATATATGCACTTTTTCAGTGAAAAACACTCCCCCTAGAGGACAACTTTCATTCAATTCACCTGCCCGGCTACTCGACTATTGTCTTTGATAGTTTGGCGCAGCAACACTCTTCAGACATCTTTCTGCAGCTGAGAAACCTGAATATGTAGTCCATATTCTAGCACGTGTCTTAGCATGACCTTCCTTATGCTGAAACTGTTCCAGTGCATTTTCATTAAAAATGCCCAGTTGTGCTCAGTCTTACACAGTCGGGACCTCTTCTCTCGGGGCTCTCAGTAGAAAAAGAGATTTTGAAAAGTATTTATTCCATATCGTCTGCAAGCTCACACGGAAAGCTCCAGGTAGCGTCGGGAAGGAAGCAAAACCTGTTTGAGAACGAAGCCTCTCCTTTCATTCTGCAGATGACAAAGCTCTTCACTAGCCCTATCCCTGCTTTAGTTACATTCTCATTCCATACTGAAAACTCAGAATGCCTCTCCTCTTTCTTCCGAAACACTCTCCCTTCTCCCTGAGCCTGCTGGGAGTCAGAATGTGGTATTACTCTTCTGCCTTCTTTCTCCTTGGCACAAACACAATACTTTGGAAATCCTCCCTCCAAACAGGCAAATTATCTACAAATGTGATGAAGGCAAAGGTTAGGGAACTGGTTTTTCCTGCCCTAAGCTGATATGAGTGTTGGGCAGGTCTATGTATATGCTCACAGACAGGATTCCTGATCATCAGCACACTCTTAATACCTTGCTTCGTACTAGGTAAAGGTTAATTTCATACTGAAAGGAAAAGACAAGAGACGCAACATTTCAGCCATGGAACCTCCTTCAGGTGTAATACCTTGCTTAGTGTTGTTTCTTTTAGTGCTGATTGGTCATAGTGCTCTTTGTCCTGGCCATTATTTGAATTATTCTCAATAGGAAAGTCTGCTTATTGGCAGGTCATGTGCGATATGCATACCGGTCAGACAGAAGCACCTAAAGCACACTCAGTTCAGGCTGGAGATGTGCCTCCTGCTGTTGGTGCAGAAGGCAAGAAGCAATGAAAAACAGCTCTCAACACGCAGTCCATAGTACCGTACAGAACAGCAAGGACCATTTGCAATGCTCTCACATTTCCGATCTCGGTTATTTTATAACGGTAATTTTCTCATGTGCCACAGCCTGGCACATCGTGGCAAATGTGGCTCCTCCTATAAGTCTCTTACTGCAGCCAAGCTGGAGGGGTGAAGACAGATGGTGGTTGGTCTAAGTAAGCTCCAACTTGAATGTACTGAGGCACAGCCAAATTTGTCTCTGCACCTATAAAGTGATTTAAAAATAAAACTCCTTTCCGTATAAAATTATATTCTGTTAATTATATTCTGTGGTACAGATGGCAGTACTACCATTACCAATAGATATTACTGTCATATGTGGGCTCCACTGGGGGTAAGAAACAGGGTTCATGAGAATGCATCCGCATTGAACTCGGGCTGTAATTCCTTCTCTTAGTGCTGAATTCCACAGCACTCCAGTCTGTGGAATGTATCCTCAGCACTCATGAAGGTCTTGCTGTATGAAAGTTAAAAGTAAAATCTGAGCACCAGAAAGTGATAAAACGGAATCTTATCAAGTGCAGGATGTTAATACTAATAAGGAAATGAAGAGATTAAGAATATTTACAAATTTTGTGCTCATGTGGCCCTTAATGTTTGAATTTTGTATACAGACTGTTTTGCTTTCTTTTATAGCTCACTCAATCATCTGAAATCATGAAAAGCAGAGCTCCCTCCAGTGGTTAAACTAGTACAGATATCTGCTCAGAATCTGGGGCTGGGACACATCATTGGCTAGGACCGCTCACAGCCCTGGTACATAGCAGGCCAGGCGTCCCCATGGCTGGATGTGTTCACAATCAGCCTATCACACAATAATCACTCATGTCATTTGCCAGTGCCCTCCATCCAATTAAAAAATGTGTTACTGACACTGTTCAGACAGTGATGAAAAATACAGGAGATAGCAGACAATAGTTGTATTTTATGCTTTTTGTGACATAAATAAAAACTGCTTCTCTTCCTTGATGGTACCATGTTCTAGTATTACTTAACAAGCAGAAATTATCCCTGTATTGGTTCACGGCCGTAGGGGGTCTTACACAGCCACTTTTCCAAACTTGCTGTGTTGTAGAGATATTACACATATCTGTACAGAAACATCTCCAAAGAATGCAAAGCTGTGCATCACTGCTTAATTAAAAACAATCTGCAAACGAAATGGAAAAGGGATCATGCTCATCGGTTATTCCGACTTCATTAAAAGAAAATTAATTGATGAGTCCACTTCTAAAATTGGATCTTTATTAAAACATATCTTTAACAGATTAAATATTGACATGGACATACCGAACGTCTAGAACTGAAATCAAAGGGTGTGTTGAACCTAAAAATTCTGCAACTCAAATGAAAAGGTTTCCCCTTACATTTGTGGGATGTAGAACATTGGGAAAGGTGCACAAACATATGCATGATTTCTTAACTGTTTGCTATTATTCTCCAACAAAAAGAGAAGGTTTCATAAGTGATTCTTTGCAGGGTTTGGGTCTCTAATCAGTGCCACTATATATGCCGAGAAAGGATAAAAACCTCTACCTGACTGATTTTATCTTATGGTTCAGAAAAGACTGTTAAGTGCATTTGTTGTCCAGCGTCTCCATATTTGAATTTTTTACATTAAATGAGAAAAAGATTTTGATTCTCCACAAATGTGCTGACTCTGGAGTTCCTAAGTACAAAATTGAAAACTCCCATTCATAACCTTCCAAACCTGGGGCTTGGTGTCCATGATTAATGTTTCAATAAAGACAAAACCAAGAAGATCCACACAGGAGAGATGCATAATCTTTTCAATAGATCTAAAAACGCACCTGAAGCCATGACTACAGTCAGCCGCCTATGCAAAATATAGCTTACACCAGCAGCAGAATACTGCAATGTTTTTCTTCAGGTGATTTCCAAGATAAGCTATCCAAGAACAACTCTTCTCAAATAGCTCTTGTTCTATTTCTAGGAATCTGGGCAGCTCAATCATAATATGGATTATAGATGGTCCAGAATTTTGGTAACAGCAAGATGTGACAACTTTTTTTCAAACTGACAGCTCCTGAGTACGGTTATTGTAGTGAAACGATGCAATGTTTCAGCCTGCCCTTGCACTCAAGAAGTTCAGAGTTTGAGTGAAATTTCACAGGATTTAGAAAATTGTTTGGAGGATTTTCTTTAAATGCAAGACCTACTGTAGGTGCACCAGATTACAAAGTTATAATAATTCCATCTGATAATTCCATCTTTTTATATGAAATCCTAAATGCTTAACTGCTTTTCGTAATCTTAGAACAGAGGACCATGCTAGTTTCACTGATGCGATAGTGTCCGCTATCATTGGTCTGTGCCTGTATATCTGCTTGCTGTTGTGAGTGAAAGCAGAGCTCTGGATTGGCATCCCATGAATTTACCATGCCCTTTTCATTAGCAGCGACAATTCAGCTCTAAATAATTCATTGCCAAACTTTCCATCACCAACAATTTGTCGCACAATTGCATTCCATTTAATTAAATTGACAACAACGTAATGGAAGAAATCGCTCACTGTAGTCAACAATAATAAGGTCACAGTGCAAATCCATTCTAATCTCTGTGCTAACAACAAACTTAGTTAAGATTTATTTAACAGAACAACTAGCACATCATAAATAACATTAATTAACATATAATCAAGAACGGCAATTACAGTCAAAATTACAGCCCATATTTTGCACACAGTACAGCTAGTACAGGAGATTTCTGCTAAGGAAAATGTATTTGTGTTGCAATGTGATTGGTACCCGGTCATTGTCTGTAGCTGCTAACTCTTCTGCCAATACTTAATAAACTGATTTCTATATGGTACCAAGAAAAAGCTCATGAACCCCCAAAAATAATCACGGTGATTAGAATGTCTTAATATGGTACAAGTTTAAACTACACAACGTCTTTATTAAATAACCATAAGGTATTTTGCTTAGTAACTCCATGTTTTTTTAGATGAATGGTGAAGGTGCTCAGAAAAAAAAATTATAATTAAAAATCAGTGTACAGTATGTGAAATAATAAGAGGTATGCCTAGTTTAATTACCACAATGAAAGAGTTAATTAGAATCAGCTGGTTAAATAATTAGGTAAAAGATCAATAAGGACTGACTGCAGGTAGCTCTGTCCTGTACAGAGTTTTGTCATCATTATATAACTTAGTGGATCATGTACTTCATGCCATGATCAGAGGACTTTGGATAAAGAGTAGTTGATGCTCTTCTGTCTGGAGAGGTTAAAAACCCATTTCTAAACATCTGTGGCTCCATACATCCACTGTCAAAAAGACAGTGTTCAAATGGAAATTTAAGGTAACTCTGCCTAGGGCTGGTCGCCCTGTCAAGCTCTCTCAAAGATCAATCCGGAAAATCCAGGAAGTCACGAAGAACCCCAGAGTAACACCTAAAGATCTTCAGGCCACTAATGCAGCCAACTTTAGTGTTCATGCCTCACCCATCAGGAAAAGATTGAGCTTTTTCAGTTCCCTAATGAACTGTGGTACTGTGAGATTTGTTCTTATCACTTCAATTCAGAGGCTTTCAGTTCCCTTATCCACAGTCCAGGACAAAAAGCTGTGTTAAGGGCCAAAGAACTCTAATGCAGCTCCTTAGGAATTTACAGAGGACCACAATGTCCACATCTCCAATCATTAGAAGACGACTTTCTCTCTCTCGTAAACAGCTCAGTGATTTACCTTTCAAAATCCCAGGTAAAGGGTATGCTTTGCGCTCTGTTGAAAAAAAGTTTCCACTGTACATGACATGAGAAATTATAACAAATCCCATACATGAACATACATGAAAAATCACCTACAGTGATGCTAGAACATTTGTTAAGCCTTTAGCATTTTCTACATTTCTGCATAAATTTGACCTAAAACTTGATCAGGTCTTCATCTAAGTCATAAAAATAGATGAAGAGAACCCAATAAAACAAATAACACACAAAATGATATATTTTTTCATACATTTAATGATCAAAATGATCCAACATTAAATGTCTTTGTTGAAAAAAGTACGTGAACCTATGCTTTCAGTAACTGGTGTGACCCCCTTGAGCAGCAATGACTTCAACCAAACGTTTACGGTAACTGTTGATCATGTATATTTTTGTGAGTTAGATGAGGATCTGATCACATTAAAGGTCAAATGTATGCAGAAATTTAGAAAATTCTAAAGGGTTCACAAGCTTTCTAGCACCACTGTTAATGATATGTATCTATTTTCATAGGCATACCGCTTTGTTCATAAAAAAGTTTGGAATTCCCAATCTCTAACACCTGCTTGATTGACCTCACTACCACTAACCATTTGTAATTACTTTCTGTTTTTCTGTTTTTAACCAGTATTTAATGGGAGTGGCAAGCCACACGAGTTTCTAGGCAACAGAACACCAAGTACAGGGAACAGCTCGTTGAGGCAATTCAATTAAAAATTATGAATGAAGTCACACCTAGTGAGTTGCGTGGTTTGCAAGGTTAGCATTGCTGCTTTGCAGTTCTAAGGCCCTGGATTCAATTCTGAACCTAGGGTGCTATCTGTGTGGTGTTTGTATGTTCTCCACGTGTTTGCGAGGGTTTTCTCCTGGTGGTCCGGTTTCCTCTCACAGTCCAAAGACATACTGGTAGGTTAATTGTTTTCTGGGTAAACTGGCCCTTGCTGTCCGTGTGTCTGTGCTTGTGTCTACCATACGATGGAGCGATGGAGTGGTGTGCTGTCCTGCCTTCCAAGCCTTCTATGCTTAAATAGATATGTTCTGGCTCCCCCACCACCCTGATGAAGCAGTTACAAAATGGCAAGGCAGGATACACCCTGGACAAGACACCAGTCCATGCAGGGCACACACCAGGGCCACAGGAGCCAATTAACCTTCAGGTATCAGCCTACAGATACCTACAGCCCACATCAGACACTACTTTGGTCTTTTCCAAAATGGTAATTCGGTAAAAATAAAATACATAATGAACCATTTAGGATTTCTTTGTTTGATAAATGTAGGCGATTTCATAAAGCAGCTTGATTTGCATTTTGTGTGCAAAGCTGGATCAAGATGAATTCATTGTCATGCTTGCAATGACGACGCGGCTGATTTTCTTCACTTCAGAAGACTTGAACAGCATGATGTCCCAAAACGGACAAAAATAAGAACTATGCTGCCAATTGTTATCAACGCCTGACTGATGCACCTGAAATATCTTTGATTAAATTTGTCTTACTTGCAGTTCAACAAGTTCATATATAAGCTCTACTGAAAAAGATGCAATCTGAAAATAAAAAAAAATTAGAAGCTGCTCTGCGATCTAGTTTTTAAGCTTAAAACTTGAAAACTGTGCTGATACATTTCAGTTTCCGAGGTGGAAACTTTTCCCAAATCATTCTGTGACCCTGACAAATGCAATCGCTCCTTGAACTCCAGGAGGGTTTTTTTTATATTTTAAAAATGTCAAATGCAGACAGACAGGTTTAGCACTACATAGAGATGGATATGAATAAAACTTGACAGCTTTACAGATTTTCACTATATGCATATCTAACAATTTACCTAGGCTTGAACAACTGACAAAAAAAGATTACAGAAATTAAAAATCAGAGGATTTAATCCTACCTGACATTGCACTTTTCAGCATTTAGCTGAACTCTTCTCATTATATTTAATGAAAAGGGGATTCTGAATACTCTGGTGCACGGTTTTATTAATATACAGTGTGCTAATTTTGCAGCACTGTTCATTGGGCCCTGTGGAATAAAATTAATCGGAAGTAAAGGCATTTCCACTGAGACTCATAAATACACAACAGGTTGTTTAAATGTTCACAGGCGATGTGGGAGAGTGGGGGTTGGATGGTGCCATGTGCGCCTGAGGCTGGAAAACGTTGGGAAATGCTGCACTATGGAGTCAGTCCTTTGCTTGCTAACATTTATCTCCGTCAGCAGCCCCTCGGACTCGGAAGCTTTCCTGCCGGCCTGTTTCTGTGTGAAGTCATGCTGCACATGCCCAGCAGGTGGTGCTCTCTACTTAATCCCAGACCTACACTGCGTTTCACTACTGACGCTTCCTTCAATATCACATTCAGTATCACACTGATCATTGGTCTTACAATAAGCTTACAAGGTTAACATCAGGTTTCAAAGTTATGTGATCCACAGATATTTTAAAGGAATCTTAATCTCTCTGGTGTGAACACAGGAGATTTTAAAGAAATGGCAGGTAAAGTGCCTTTCCAAAGCAATACATTTTTCACCTAAAAGCCTGAAATAAAGACACAAAATGATCATTTTTTACCTTTATTAACACATTATAATACACAGCTTCCAAGTGAAATACATATGCTCAAACATTTGGAAAAATAATTACTAATGAAAATCTAGAAAAATGATTTGGTTCAACCCATTGAGCTAGTACTTGGTAGAAATACCTTTTGCTTGAATTATAACCATATTTAAGTTTGAAAAGGTCTGTACTAACATAACAGACCTAGATTTGGCTAGGTTTGCCCATCCATCCGTACATACCTGCTCAAGATCAAATTGTGAGGGGGCCGTTGATGGACCACAGCCTTCAAGTCATTTCACAGATTTTGAATTGGACTGAGATCAGGGCTTTGACTGGATAACCCAAGGACATTTGCCTTTTTCTTTAGCAACTCCACTGTTGCTTTGGCTCTTTGTTATGACCATGCTGAATGACAAAACATTCACCTGTACCTTCTATGTACTTTGCACTTTTCTGTACTTTCCCTTCTATCTTAACAAGTGTCCCAGTCCCTGACAATGAGAAACATCCCAGTAACATGATACTGCCACTAACATTCTTGACAGATGGGACAGGGTCGCTTGGATAATGCGTTGGGTTGGGTTTGTGCCAAACGTAATATTTTGCATTTAGACCAAAAAGTTTAATTTTAGTTTTATCAGACTTAGTTACCATATTTTCAGTAATGGCTTCATTCCTGCCCTCTTACCATTCAGGCCAGATCTGTGGAGTGCTTGGAACATTGCTGTTATACTCACTCTTGACTGGTCTTGGTCAATCAGATACCAGTCTCTTTCTTGTCTGGTCATCCAGTTTTTTTTCATGGATCCAGGCAGGATCTTGGTGGTGCCAAACACATCCCCTTCTTTAATAATCATCTTGACAGTGCCCCAAGGGATAATTAAGGCCTTTGCCATCTTTTTATATCCATCTCCTGCTCCAGGACTTTCTAAAACTTTATCTCAGACTGTTTTGATAGCTCTACCCAGCAGAGATGGCCTACAGGAACAGCTGATGTTATTCTGAAATCATTAGAATCACTACAGTTGAACACAGGTTATGGTTGATTAGGTTTCCGTGTGATTTTGAAGGCAACTAGTTACAATTTATATTTGGTTTTACTAAGGGGTGTGTACACCAATCTAATCAAGTTTTTAGGTTTTCATTTGTAAATTTCAGAATGTTTGAATATTTTTTACTTGGAGGTTGTGTGTGTTAGGGGCATCATGGTAACACAGTGGTTACCATTGCTGCCTTGTATCACAGGGGTGTTTGTTCAATTCTTGGGATGCCATCTCTATGAGTTTGAATAATCTGCCCGTGTTCACATGGGTTTCCTCCAGATGCTCCAGTTTCTTCCCACAGTCAAAGATATACTGATAGGTTAATTGGCTTCTGGGAAAATTGGCCCTGGTATGAATATGTGCGTCTGCCTGACCCGTGAAGAGCTGGTGTATCCCACCTTGCACCTGTTGTTTGCCAGGTTAGGCTATGGGTCCCCCCTGACCCCGAATTGGATGAAATTTTGCGGGTTACAATGTGTAAATAAACATAAATAAATGATGATTAATTTGATTTCAGGCTGTAAGGACACAAAATCTGTTACGTTGGAAAGGTTGTGTAGACTTTCTACAGACTAGGACTCAAGGATACATAGCAGTTTAGAACCCTGATGTGCAGTCTGTGTAGTCTGATGTCAAAATTATAGCACACTGATAAAAATTACCATTGAAGCTCAGAGGTATAAAGGATCCTACAAAGGAACAATCTGGCATTCTCTAAAAAACCACTTGTGCTAAAGCAAATGTCAAATGTCAAATGACTCTCAGTAGGTGTGTCTATGACCCTGGCTTTGCAATTCCAGCCTATGATGAGTGGGATTATCAGGGTGAGCACGATTTTCAGTGCTTGTTTTGTGGCAGAGATTAATGGAGTCACATGCTAACACCCCTTTATTACCCCTTTTCCCAAACCTAATACTGTACAGTGGAAAAGCAAGATCATGTTATCATTACAACAAATAAAAATGTGCATGCACTTCACATTTGGGTCATTTAGACTACATTCAATGTAATGCTGAAGCCTGACTGCTTTCATCAGACCTCTGAAGCTAAGCATGCTTGGGCCTGGTCTGTACTGAGAATGCATACCTGTCAGCGGTGGTTCCTGTGAACCAGAAGGTGGTGCTCTTCCTCATGGACCAAAATCTCTAACCTCCCACTACGGTGATCAGGTACACTTTGGATGCTCCCGACTACTAAGTCATCAAAAATTCAATGAAAAACAGACTTAGAGTCATTTAACCCAGGGCCCTAGCTAAAATCTACTTAGGCTAGCTCTACCTTAATTCAGATCTTCTCCACCTGATCTGATGTGTTCTGGATGTGCTAATAATGAATGGCTGCTGTGCATCACCTAGGGGACTATGCCTGAGGGGACTGCACATCAGTTGTGAATGAAGCAGGTCCCATCCGATACGTGAAGAAAGTGGGATGTGGGAGTATGGGACAAGCTGATTGTTGAAGCCAATATCCTGATTTTTTTTAAATCTCATCGAACAATTTAGTACCAAACAGGGTATATGGGCTGTAAGACCTCCTGTTACTTGTAACTATCTCTGCTGTTCAATCCTTCCTGCCTGAATTCCACAACTGCAGGTAAGAAAACTACCATTAAATCATATCCCCAGTTCAATGCTGCAGAAAAATCTGCCCCTGATACTTCCAGTGAAGAGTTTAATTTTCAGTCTTCCCCGAGTAAGAATGTTAAAGAAATCTTGCTAATGCACATGAAAAGCCTATTATAATATTAGATATAGCTTATCTCGTGACTACATGTGTCCTTGCAAGATAAAGCATTCTCATACTCTTCAACTTTTCTCCTTTAGCAGAGACTCACTTTAAAATAACATCACAGGAGTGTGCACTTGAGTACAGGTAATATGAATGATATGCTGTAACACTGCAAGAGCTTTGCACACTTAAAACAGTCTATTTCTTTAGATCAGCACAAAATCTGATTGTAATGTGAGGATATCACTTTTACCAACTAAGGGAAAAGCCCTCCGATCATTCTTGAGGGTCCCTAGATCCAGTCTGGAGACAATATCTCCCTTCTCAGTTCACTGCTGTGACACACACTTGCAGGGCTACAGCTCAGGACACAATCTACACACACTACTGACACCTTCTGGAAAGTCTACAAAAATACACTAAATCTAAAAAATGAAAATTTGTTTTATCAGTTCACAGGGGCAAGAAATAGTATGAAAACCAATATAAACGAAACTACAGATGATTTTCTAAAGCTTCAGCAGACTAAGATGCCTGTTTCTTTATAATACCCAAAATGTGTTTCTAGGCTGTAACTGTGCTCCTAGGAATAATTTAAAATATAATCTACTAAAAATTTAACTTATAAATCCCATTACTTCCTGGAGCTTTTGAAATTGATGATTTCTACTTTAAATATGTATTTTACTCATATATCCAAGTACACTGTACTATAATTCAGGTGGGTGGCTGCGTCAGCATGCGTAGGCTGCAAAGGAACAAGTAATAGCTTTATTCCATGCTAAAAAGAGAAGAAAAAAAATACATGAAGCACCTGAAGAAGGCTCCACGGCCAAAACGCTGCATTTTCTTTCTTCTCTTTTT
This sequence comes from Atractosteus spatula, assembly GCF_055471065.1. Classification (NCBI taxonomy): domain Eukaryota; kingdom Metazoa; phylum Chordata; class Actinopteri; order Semionotiformes; family Lepisosteidae; genus Atractosteus; species Atractosteus spatula. Next base: position 23,748,892 of record NC_142719.1, read on the forward strand.
AGCATGGAATAAACCTATTACTTGTTACTGTACTATAATTAGATTAGATTTTGTTTACTATGGTTGCCTAGCAACAGCGAAGCGCTTGAAATAATTATATATTCCAAGAAAAAAAAAAATCGGGAAACCACAATGAAAAACCATACATAAGTAGTCTATTTAAGGAATTCATAGTCCACTTAACATTCATTAAGAACATGATTTTAGAAATTCAACATTCAATAATACAGAGGTTCTCCGTCTTAAAAGACAATCCTCATAAAACTCATCATCGATGTAGTTCAAGTAGGTAAGTTTCTCATTTCACCTCTAACAATCATGATTATACTGACCTGTCTGCATTCTCAAAGAGGGGTTTCTCAACTCCTATTGCAGAAAGACATCCAAAACCAACATTATCCTGAAACTAGGATCACACCTACCCCCTTCTCTCAACGACATGCTCGTTTCCTTCTAATTCTCTCTATTCATTTGCAGGTTTTGACTTTACACCTTTCTTCACCTCTCTTAACTTCACACCACTTGAGTGTCCACTCTGCTTCTCTCCTGCTCCTGCCACCTCTCCACTAACGGCTTCTGTTCTCCCATGTTTTATTAGCTGCTGACTTTCCTCTCTCACACCCGAAGAAGGCTCCATGGCCGAAATGTTGTGCGTTTTCTTCTCTTTTCAGCATGGAATAAACCTTTACTTGTTCCTATTTATCAATATACCAGTTAGTATAAATATCAAATAGGTATTGCAGCACGCTTTGTTTTACAGTTTGAAGATTTAGTTTGTAATGTACTTTTAAAGTTAAAAGAAAAATGTTAAAAGTTTTCAATCATGAATACCAAATTGACTCCAAGTTTCTGAAGAAATTCTTAACTGAAAATCTCCTCCAAACAAACCCTCTCCTATAAGGTATGAAATTTAGAAGTGTTATGTGACTAGCTCCATGTAAAAAAAAAAGAAAGCCCATGTTTTGTATAGGGTTGAACATGTATTCTTCTATTCTGTGCACATGCTTTTTTGGTTGTAAAAGCAACTTAACCCTTAATTATAAATAACCAATACTGATTCATGTTGATGTTGTCTGAATTTTTTAAATCTTTTGTTTTTCTTTTTACAGGACAAACAGTTTCTGGGAAAAAAGACCAGAGTGATCCTTCATGCTTATATCCCAGTGTGCTTAGCTTCTGAGTTTTCAGAAGGTAACCTATTCCACAGATAACACAGCACATTTTCACCTGATTCTGACTTGCTGGTTACCTTGCCCATCTGCAGCTCACCACTTTGTGTGCAGGATGGCAGCACTTTCTGCCTCTGCCCATGTAGAAGACGTTCGGCACTCATCCCGTTTCCTGAAGCTGCACAGATCTACAGGATCTGCTGCCCCAGACAGAGCTCCCTTGTTCAGACAATTTCCATCACATGGCCTTCAAGGAGTCCAGAGCCAGACCGGCTGGAGATAAAATCTGAAGCAGCACACATCTGTGTTTTTTATTACGCAAACAAGCACTTTTGTATCCTTTTTACATCATGGAAGAACTGCTGTGAGCAAAAGCACTTCAGAAAACAGACGAGTATTTAAAAAATATTTTCAAATAATTGTTCTTAGTTATGTTTCCCCTTTGGCACTGTCCTTGTTTAAAAGATATTCTTTTGCTTCCAGATTCCAGGCCGCAGGAGCCCAAGACCGATGTTCCTTGGAAGTGAATGTGACTTGCAGGATGAACCGGACACTCCAGGCCCAGAGCTTAGCCACTAGGTGCTCCTGTGATGATGTAACACTAGCAGTGGATCGGCAGTTCACAGACACCAGGCCGCACACATAAGTCAAATAAATAGTCAATAAAATTTCAGCCTTAAATCAAGTCATAACCTTAATAAAAAAAAACAGTCCAACGAGAGAGTAAACTAACAACTTGGAATGCTTGATCCTAACATCAAACTGTAAGAATAAAGGTCCGGGTTTAAAGGCTAATCGTGCAACTTGTTTTGAAAGCGCGCACTTCAATTAACAGCAGCGCTTCTTTGTTGTAGCCTGATCTGAGCACAAGCAGGGATGGGAGGCCTCCTCTCCTTAACAAACCAATGTTACAATATGGTGACAGGGGACCGGTGTATAAGAACATGAGAAAGGCTACAAAGGAGACCATTCCGCGCATCTTGCTCACTTGGTAGTATCGTAGCTTATCGAATTGAAAATGACGTCATCTACTTTTATATTTCAGCTACTAAGAGCCCAGAGTTACAATAATCCAAAATAATATCCCTTACAAAAGGTTGGATCCAGAGGCAGGACAAAGGCCATCTTGGTTAGACAGCTTGTAACTCAGCTCATCCGACTTTCTCCCTCATGTGGTTGAAGGATTAAAAAAAAAAAGTTTTAACACTCACGTGTATTACTCCAGCTTGGTGGAAAGCATTTAAAATTAAGACCATTAACTTACTACATAAAAAGTCTCCCATGTACAAACCAGACTTGACATTAGCTATGAAAACCTGTTAAAAAAACTTACAGAAGGGCATCTCCCTTTTGTAGGCATATCTCCTGTCTGAAAACGTGTTGGAAATGTACTCAAATATCACGAACAGTTCACACTACCATTGCATTCAGATAATATTCAGTCTGCCGGTCTGTTCCCGTCAACTTTAGCTGAGAGAATTTTGGAAATCAAGACAATACCACATTCAGAAATTGATCAATTAATTTCTAATTTGGATGAGGAGCTTTATATCCCTAAAGACAAGTGGAACAGTGATTGTCGGAGTCCAACAGAAATAGATGACTACATAGCAATTTGTCTCTCAATACAATATCTATTTCATACAACAGTAAAATACAACTACAACAATACAGATCTTTGCATATGGCACACTACAGAGGGAATACATTAATTATCATGAGGCTATCAGAAACCAACTTTTGCCAGCAGCACTCAGAAAAAATTACAGATGATTATATTCATAGTTTTGGGTATTACACATCAGTACTGCACTTTTAGCTCAAAATCCTGGGATCCCCGCCAAGATACTGGGCTACATCATCCCACTCTCCCCATCTTTATACTTTATCCAAAACCAAAAACACTAAACACTAAAAAGCCAACAGTGTTTACTAATACCGCTCACTGTACCAAGGAAGGTTATCATTACTTTGAAAGAACCTGGGAACAGCATCAAATGATTAATGGCTTAGTTAAGTGACAAAACACACAGTAATGACTTAACTGCATTATTAACACAAAAAAATCAGTTAGTAGCAGCATGCTTGGTATTCTTTATTAATTTAGCTTATCTCAAGGTCTCCCAGGTCCAACGCACTCTATGATATGTAATATCAATTGGAGGCAGTGTTCTCTGTTTGTATTGACTAATTCCTCGGTTTTTCTCAGTTTATATTGTTATGTGTATGAAATTACAATTCAGCCTCTGTTGAGATTTAGCTGCTTGTTGTGACAGATGTTTCCTATCGACTTCTTCAGATACTCACCTTCTTATCAAACGTGATCTATGGAAGTGCCCAGGGTAGGAATGGCAACACAGTGGGTGTTGTTTTTTTTCCTTTATTTGGCCTTCGTTCCAAAAATAAGGAAAAAAAAAGCCCAGAGTTTCAGCCTCAACCACCTGTCTAGGACAGGTGTTAAACTTGTTGCAGACATCCATAACTCTTTGTGTAAAGCAGAATTTCCGCTTCTGTTCTAATTTAATTCATTTTCATCTTTCAGTTGTGATCCATGTGCACGTTTCATTACCGTGTGCTAAAAGGTTCCCTGGACTAACATCATCTCTAGCCACCTTAAACTTGCTGTTCTCTAAATTAGAAGTTGGAGCTGAATTGCTGGGACACAACACCTAAGTGGGTACTGAAATTCAGTGGGGGATAAAGCAGTTCTCCTCTTTTATTTAAAGTGCTCTGTGATCAAAATTCACTATGTAATTGCAAGGAATAATAGATTTATGCTGGTTACCCATCTTTTTATTTTTTTTCTGAACTCAGAGCACACAACCATAAAAAAGGTTATTTTTAGGACTCTGGAATAAAGATATAAATTCAAAAGGTAGCAGTACTAATCAGAGGGCTTGTTTTCTTGGATTAGGTCAGTAGACAAGTAATGCACAGTCTACCATGATAAGTCAAATTTCCTGTGGGTGATTCCACTGCATTTATTTTATTCACAAGCAAACCTATATGCACAGACATTTACAAGGCTATGTATAATTTGTGTTGGCATGGTGGCAGAGTGGTTAGCATTGCTGCCTCGCAGTGCTGGGGCCCTGGGCTCAATTTCTAAGGTGCTATCTGCCTGGAGTTTGTATGTTCTACCCATGTTCATGTGGGTTTCCTACCGGGTGCTCCAATTTCCTTCCACAGACCAAAGATATACTGGTAGGTTCATTGGCTTCTGGAAAAACCTAGACCTGGTGTGAGTGTATGCGTGTCTATATCTGTGCGTGCCTTGACATGGATTGGTGTCTTATCCAGGGTGAGACACTCCCTCATGAACCTGAATGGTATAAAATAGAAAATGGATGGATGTATAATTTGGGTTGCTACATTCTGAAAAGGGCACTGTCACTCAGAAAGTGGTTCAGAAATAGGAACATTTGTTAATTTGTGTCCATAATTTTTAATTAATATTTTACACAGATTAAAGCCAGGGCATTGTTAGTCCTGAACTGAGAAAACTACAAGGAGGTTTGAATAATGTATTCATCAGTTTGGTACATACAGTATACTACAATATATATATATAACACTAGTGCTACTATATCAAGGTAAGACAGAGCAAATTTGAACAGTAACTGGTCCCGAGCAACCATAGCTGTCAAAAGCAATACTGAACCCACCACTGTAAGTAACTAAGCAACTGCAATGCACAGATGAAAAGTCTATAAATAATTTTGCGTTTCGACTGCTTCTAGTAAATATACAGTACATTAGGCAATGCACCGGAAGAAGAGAAAGATTTGTCTAGTATTTCTTCCATGTTGCCTCTAAAAAGAGGTGGAAAAGCCTCATAAATGTCAGCAGACTTTCTGAAGTCAACACAAACCAGCAAGCTTCTTAAACTGAAAAAACAAATGTCAAATCAGCATTTTACAGGTATTTACATACAACATAATCTGAAAATGTGAAGTAAAACACACATTCTAATGAATAGATTTATTTTGCATTAAAAATGTGGATGTGCCTGTGCATTTCAATGCAAACACAAAACCATAAGTTATATATTCTAGGATGAAATGTATTGGTTTCATAGAACAGAAGGGTTCTTATTCAAGTGTACCCTTTCTGTTCAAGTTGACACTTGAGACATCCGGTCTTTATAGTAATCCTTGGTTACTCAATAATCAGCAACTCTCTGGAAGTCCAGGATGTCACAAAATACTATAATCAAGCCTATTAGGATACATCGGCAACACCCAAGATCCTTCATGTGGTTAAAAACAAAGCAAATGCAGTGAAAAGCAAAGTGAAATTTGTCATTTTTGCTATGAACTAATGAAACTTGCATATAAGCTCAAAAGATTACTATGAGGCAAAAGTGTAGAATGTGAACTTTTGCTACTGGGTATTGCTTTTCATGCATATTCAGTCATGTTAGAACAATTTCATTTGCTGTGTTCAATCCCCCCATTTCTGGTATCTAGAAACACTGCTAAACATTTATAAAAAGCAATAACCAATGACACAAAAGCTGGTCCTGGCACACAAGTCTTTATTGATAATGTAATTGATGATGGGGAATGAATTGGAAAGACATCTGAAATTCTCTACTTTTGCCTCATATTAATGTATTGATCGGAAACAAAACTTTCAATTACACAAAGCATAAATCACAAGATTTCACTTCACTGTCCTAATTCTTAAGCTTTTCACTGTAAGCAAAGTAAGTCACATTTCCAGTCTTAAGATTTACCATCCATTCATCCCTCTTCTAACCGCTTTATCCAATACTGAGCTGGCAGGGGAAACAGATGGAGCCTATCCTGGCAAGCATCATGCGCAAATCATGATACACTCCATTGCAGGGCACACACAGACACAATACACACGCGTACCCGTACCAGGGTCAATTTTCCCCACAGTATGTCTTTGGACAAAATAGACTTGGGAAAATTAGAGAATCTACTGATTGCATTTCTGCTTTCCTTAGTTAATCATTAGTAGTAGTATTTCCTTACTTTTACATTAGTAGTAGTAACATTTATACAGATCTCACTTTGATTTTAAGTTAAAACTGAGGGTCCTTACTTCACAGGCAGAAGCATTAGAGATGGTCTGCTACACTCTTGACATTGACTGTCATTGACCCTGTGAAGGGTCCTTGGAGACGAACAGGTTACTCAGGCACACTATTGAAGCTAAATAAGGTTCTCAGGTCCATCACTAGGAACCAATCAAGCAAGACTGACCAAATGGCCACTTCTCATTTCTAAATGTTATTACATTACTCTCCTGGAAATTTTGAGAACTACTTCTCTGATTTCTTTGCCGATTGTGACAGGAGTGTTTTGTCAGGATACTCATGTACTGTACTTCAAAACAAGGAAAACAAAGCCTTTTCTCATGCATGTGGTAGCAGATTATCAGTTGTGTATGACTAATGAGCAAAAGATTCTGATCTAATTTTGGCCCTGCTCTCTTTTTTTGGTAACTGTGGCAAACATCAATGTTTGATTGCACACGCATCTGCTGCTCCAGTTGCTGTGGTTTTTAATGTAATCCGCCCATGCAGAACTTTCTGACCAGAGAAAACTGGGCAACCTATGTCTTCTTTATCATCACAGACATAATAACCCAACGTATCCACTATGACCAGAGAAGAATAAAATTCACCTGCATGCAGAACACCTGCATAATGAGGCGTGTGTCTCTGTCTGGTGAACAAAGAAATTTGTCACAAGAGAAGGACGTTTGGAAGCTTTGAAATTGCTACTACATAAAGGGCTCATGAAAACACATGCAGTCTCACTACCGCAGATGTTTCACCATCATATGACTTGTATTCACTAGATGACTAACAGGTTTGTTTCAGCCTCTCAAAGAACTCAGGGCAGACCTGTAATATGGCCATCTGGTCTTTAAAATTCATGGAGGAAAATCAGACTTTGCTAGAATGATACCAACATCAACAAAAATACAACCATGTGAAACTTCTTAATGTACACTTCCAGTTCATGAAACTCATCTTAAAAATGTATCAATGCATTTAGGAGAACAGCATTCTACAGCACAGATGTGCAGTGGTTAGCATTGTAGCCTTGCAGCACAGGGGCCCCCCCATGTTCAGTTCTGAACCTGGGGTGCTATCTGTGTTCCTCCCTCAGTCCAAAAACATACAGGTGGGTTAATTGGCTTCTGTTGAATTTGCCCTTCTGTGTGTCTGCCCTGCGATGGACTGTCATCCCATCCAGGGTGCACCCTGCCCTGCGTCTGCTGCTAGCTAGAATGATTTGCAGCTTCCCCGAAATTGAAAGAAGTGGTTAGAAAATGCATGGATGGGATGGTAACTTGCCCGATCTGTATAGGTTTTCTGCTGTACCTCTGAAACACCCAAATCAACTCCCAAAGCAAAGCAAAATGACCCAGAGATTTTGGCTAGCAGACCCACAACATTTACAATTTCCAAAGACAACACAACACTGATCATTCGGTCTTCCATATGTGTGGGCCTATTAGATCACATTCTACCAGCTTCCCAGCCAAGAAACTGGCTTTCGTTTTCATTAATCTAGAATTAAATACACAAAAAATCCTCACTCGGTGCTTCTAGAGAGCCTCCACCATATTAATTCAATCAAAATAAATTATGTTTAGCAAAGTCTGTATCAATGACTGAATAAATACAGAAGCCACTGTGTGATAACATTTTATCTTCATGAGGAATCTTTACCAGGAATGACTCTGACCTTTAATCGATGTTTGGCACCCATCCATTTATCCATCACATTTATCTCTTCTAACCCACCCATCACTTCTCCCTTTCACTGTTGTGTTGCACATTTTATTTCACCTAACAATCCCCTAATGCTGCTTCTCCTTAAGTCCCACAATTCTGGGTTTATGTTTAACGGCTTCTAATAAAAATTTCAGCTTTAAATCACACCATAACTGTTAAACAAGACACAGCTGTGAGAGAGTAAACGAACAGTTGAGGAGGCTTGATCCTAGCAGTGCAAGGGGAGAAGGAAAGGCTGAATTTACATGTTAATCCTGCAGGTTTTTTGGGAAGTACACACTTCCTTCTGTTAATAAAACGTTTGGCTGAATGCCGAATCTGGTGAAGACAACAGAACCGAGCTCAATCCGTCCAAAGGTAGAAACACTACTCAAAAGGAGGTTTATTTTTAGGACTGTGTGCAACAATTCACAGACAGCTATGATGAATCAGAGGCATTGTGCACAGAGTTCAGGTCACAGTATAGAAAATGGAACATTTCACTTCCTCTGGGGGTGATCACAGTGTGGAGACCTTACTGTCGCTGATTTTCACAAATGCACATGCTGCGTGAGGAGTCCCGTGTTTGAAAGCTTTCACTCCCCTATGCAGTGAGGCACTCTCTCTCTCCCAGAAAACAAAGGAGAGTGGAGTGTTGTTGCTAACAAGAAACAGGCTGACAAGTAAAGACTCCTACTGCACAGCAGGTAGATCCATTATCGCCTTTACAAGCAGTACAAGCTTATAAACTAACACCAGGTGCTGGGTACTTCAGGCAGGTTGTCTTATTTTGAGGAATGGTACGGTTGAATAAAATTGAGTACATTTCTGTCAGATCACGTTCGAGCAGAGAAAGTCATAAGTCACACTTTTCAGAATATTACACATGACATTTTAAGGATAAAAAAAGAATCACTGCTCACAATCCTTCAAAAAACTGCAAGATGGTACCTTTAATTTTAGAAGGTACTGCAAGCATTGCTGCCTCCTGGCTTCTGGGAAAATTGGCTCTAGGTATGACTGTGTCATACTCCGTGTGTATCCTGTAATGGGCTGGCGTCCCATCCAGGGTGTACCCTACCCTGCACGCCTTGCTTGCTGAGATTGGCTTTGGCTCCCTAGCAACGCTGAATTAGAATAAGCAGTTAGAAAATAAATGGATGGATGGCTGAACTACAGGTATACCCCAGAAATGCCAAACAGAATATATACTTCCAGCACTCTAGATTCATGGGGTATAGTACAGCCTGCACATTTACCCCAAAATTTATCAAAGTCAGCTCCTCTGGCAGACACAGCAGCACACCTGTTTCACTCACACAATGAGACCGTCAAGACAACTTCAGGTTTTGTTGAAACAATGCTTCTTGTTATCTGTCTGTAGCTCCACACAGTGATTCACAAATGAGATAAAGCAAAACTCAACAATGGCTAAAAACAGTTTTATGCATCCTCAATGGCACTCAGCACTCTTCTGCTAATAACACACAACCTAATTGAACCAGAATTAACTTAAGAGACCTTTGACAATGTCTCTACAAACCTGGTTGCCTTAGATGAATCTTGGTATCTAAACACATGACCTTAAGGACTGGAAAATACAGACAGAACAAAGTCCTAGCACTGCTTACTGACACACAAGAACAAAGTGCGAAGATGCTAAAACGGTAAAGTTGTCCTTCTTTTGTGCTGTAGTGTCTGGTTCTAAAACAGAGTTTTGCAGTTGGAGACATGAGTACATATACTGACTGCCTCCTTCTCCAACAGCATTAGTTCTGATAGCTCTGATTACTTATATCAGTGGTTCTCAAACTTTTTGAACCAAGTACCACCCCTGATCAAACCAAAGCATCCAAGTACCACCTACAAGTCATCTTCTCATAGGAACCCCAGAAAAGCTCAATGACCAACATGAGCGTGCATGCACGCACACACTCACATACACATATAATAAAAATAGCACTGAGCACCTACCATTTCAGTGAAAGGGATGTGCCTGTTTAGTCGAGCAAAGCCTTGCAAAATAAGGGACGAGGGCAGTGAGCTTCAAACGCAGATCTGGCTCAGCATCCGTTTTGTTTCAGTACTTTGTCTTGATTGCAGTGAGAGCAGAGAAGCCTTTCTCACAAAGGTAGGTAGTAGCAAAAGGCATCAAAAACTGCACAGCCTTTAATGAGAGAGCTGGGTATTCACTCTGTCTCTGGATCCAGAAATCCAACAGTGACTGTCATTTCAATTCTGATATCAAAGTCGCATCAGATGATAACTCGAGCAACTTCTCTTGTTCAGCACAGGTCAGATCCTTGGGTATACCTGCAACATCAACAGTAAAGGGGTTCCTGATCCATTCTCTGGTGAGGCCTCAACTGGAAAATACTCTGAGAACTGTTCTTCCAAAGACAAGAAGTGCATTGCAATCACATCTCAAACAGCAGCATCAAGTGCCAAAAAGCTGCAGCTTTTTCTTCAGAGTGGTGATCTTGTCAGACACGTCAAAATTGTTAAAGAGAGCCCCTGCAGTTCCATATTCAACTCATTCAAACGTGAGAATATATCAGCCAGGTAGGCTAATTTTACCAGCCACATTACAAAGCACACTGAACAGACGTGAATTCATTGGTCGAGCCTTGATACAATTCACAACTTTGACAACAGAGTCTAACACAGATTTTAAATCCTCAGGCATTTTCTTGACTGCCAAGGCCTCCACTGCGTCCACTTCATATTTGGAGCAACCTCTCTAATTCGTGCAACTACGCCGCTGTGTCGGCTTGTCATCGCTCTAGCACTGTCTGTACAAACTCCGACGCATTTTTTCTAGTCGATTCCATTCTCTTCGATAAATTCATTCAGAAGCTGAAATATGTACTCTCCTGTAGTTCCTGTTGGTAGTGGTTTACAGAACAGAAAGTCCTCATGGGACATACCCTCAAACTCGTATCTAACGTAAACAAGCAAATTGGCCAAATCAACGGCATCTAAAGACTCATCTAAATGCAGTGAAAAGCATCTGCTCATTTTAACGCGCTCTATCAGCGTACTTTTGACATCATCGGGCATATCAATAATTCTACAAGTGACTGAAAGGGGCAGCAGGTCGAGCTGTTTAGCAGCTTTTTCTCCACACATAATACGTGTCAGCTCTTTTGCCAACGGTAAACAAAGCTCTTCACCAATAGTGTGGGGCTTACCTACTTTAGCAATCCACAAGCTTGCATATTTCCCCGTTTCAGGAGTGTGTCTCAGAAGTTTTTATTTCATGTGCATGGGACCGAAACCCACACACACATACCGAAATACACAGATGCTAAGTGTATTTTTCTTAAATTAACCTAGAACAGTCCTTAAAAAATTTTCTGTTACCTATCACACTTTCCCGTGCTTACAAGATTGTTCAAAAACCATGCACATTCTCATATCTCCCTATTTGATGAAGATAACTTTTCTTAAATACAATTGGTCACTAATGTTCATAGTACACATTTCTATGCTTTCCTGTGCTCACAAGATTGGCATTTTCCAAAATCACACACATTCTCCTACCTTCCTATTTTGCTGGAGATAACTTTTTTTAAATACAATTGGTCACTTACGTTCGTAGCACGCATACCTATACAATGGTACAGAATTACACAGTAGATCTTGTATCCACTCTAGTATTAGCGCGCGCTGTACTACGTATCGTAGGCTGCGTATTTGACACAAACTAATTTTATTAAAAGAGAAAATATGAAAACCCGTCCCAACTTTTCAGTGCACACAACAAATTTCCAGGGTCATCTGGCATACCACCTGGGGGCGCTCCGCGGACATTTCATCTGTCCCAGCAGCAGTAGTTGAGATGTCTAGTAAATTCATGAATTCAGGAAACAAAGTATGAAAATATATTTTTACAGCTGCACAGAACTTTGACAGAGAACCCCAAAGTGGGATTTTCCATCTAATGTGTGAATCAATCTGAAATGAATCAACCTAAAAGATATCACTGTTAAGTCAAAAATATTGCTTTTACGACATTAGTCACTAACACTGGTGAAGATGTGACTTACACCCCCACGATCTGAAATTTTTGTTCTCATCTTGACAAGAGTTTAAATTTGGAAGTTTAAATTAGAAGTCACTACATTAGAAGTATTTCTTTTAGAAATATATCAACATGTATTAAGCCAAAGTTCAACATAAGGGCATATATCCAAGGCTGCTGCCTCTCTACACAACATCACACAAGGCTGCTGGAGAAACACCCTGAAATTTTCAGGGATCCCAGCAGTTACAAACACCTCTCCTTTACATTGTAATCTAGCCATGAGCAAAGTGAGGCTTTGTGGCTAAATAACTCCAATTTTACTCTTCTATGTTGTGCAGGGTCACAATATGGTAGCTCTTAAGGCGGGCAACTGATTTATGATTTATTCTTAAGGTGATAATCCTGAGTTATTACCTTATCATAAATTTAAAAAAGCTAAAAACAAGAACAGGGCTTTCAGCCCAACAGTGCTTATCTTTTTTCTGCACTCCAATTAATTCCTTCACAGGATCACACCTAGACTTTCAACTTCCTAGTGTCTCTGCCTCTACAGTATGTCCTGATAATACTTGCTATTTATAACAACAGTAACAAACAAGAGGAAGTCCTTCAGCCCATCTGGTAGTTAGTAACTTATTGATGCAAGAATCTTATCCACTCATTACTAGAAAGCGGGCAACATATCGTCTTCAATGTACTCCCATACTCCCACACTCCCACAACCCTTAAGGTAAAAACAACTCCTGTTCCCGTTTTAAAACAATTCCATATATTATCAGAAAGACCCTAATTTCCAGTGTTGTGGGAAATCCTTCATCCAAGGAGCAGGACACAGTCTTTGTGGATTCAGTTGTTTTATTGAGCTCAATAATGACATCAACGCGCGTTGGGTCTGCCCCGCAGGACAGACAAACCGCAAGGGTTTCCCAGCTCTTATATACTGTATAGTATGATCTCAGGAAGTTGTTTTGTTTCACAGCTTCATGTGTATTAGTCTTGCCCTTTGTACTGACACACAAGTACAAATGTAGCATGATTTGACCGGTTGGTCCTGTCTCAAGTCCTGTCCTTTGATGTGTAGCTGTCCTTTGATATGTAGCATGAGATGACCGGTTGGTCCTGTCTCAAGTCCTGTCCTTTGATGTGTAGCTGTAATTGTTGGAGCTTTATATATTATATATATATAATATATATATGTATGTATGTTTTATGTTCTACTTCACCAGTAATGGTCATGGCAATTCAAACCTGCCCCAGAAGCACAGAGCACAGAGCAGGAGAACATACTGGATGGAATACAGTCCATCACAGGGCACAGAAACACTAGCACATTAACACATGGACAGCCCGATGGACACAAACACATGGATTCAAGCTATCCTAGGCAAAAAGTCTTTTGTGAGGGGAAACATGCACACTCCACAAAGAGGGAGTTTCCATCAAAACAAACCCCAAAAATCTGGACCAGAGGGAAAAGCACCACCTATTGGTCTACCAATATACAGCAGCAACTGTCTTTCATTCCATTACTGATCAGACCTAGTGGTGCTCAGAGATCGGGCCACAAGGAGATAACACTGCTTTTAACTATATTTATAAGAGGGGAAACTGATGTGTTAGTTTTGTGTGCAAAGCATACAAGAGGATAAATTGGGTTTAAATTGCAATAAATTACATTCTTTCTTTGATTTGACTTTTTTTACTTCATTACACATCAAATTATTTCTACAAACTTAACTTTGCACTTTTAGAAAGATGATACTTACAGGCATGCTTGTACGATTTTATGTGCTTTGAACAGCACTTTCAGTCATTCTCCAAAACTATTTTCAAACACTACTTCCTACTGAATTGTTAACCTGGACACATCTGTTTTTCCTTATAAAAGTGCACCATGGTAAGTGTGTGAAGTGTGAAATGTGTGTGGTTACAAAATATTCACTTCCTGCACTGGTGTCTACTACGGTTTAAAAAGCTACTCGTAATTTATCTTTTAAATCATAGTATACCACTGTAAACGTTTCAAGGCGTTGCGGTTTCAGAATTTATTTTTTGTCAGGGCCGTGATTTTCGCGACTGCTAATTCATCCGCCAAACCTGTTGGCTGAACCGGGGCAGGGTTAGGTTTAAAGACATCAGTGCGCCTTGACATTTCTTTTAAATTCAAGTTCACATATAAGTAACGCCTCCTGGAGCTGGCATGTTGTCGTGTGTGTGTGTAGCTGGGTTGGGGGCCGTCCTGCAGACCCCACTGGTGCCCACAGTGGGGAGTGAGGGCATCCGGGCTCCTTGACACACTGACACGCTGGACTGCACTCCGGATGACAGCTGGTCGAGTTCAGATTCAAGCGCGTCCGTCGTCTATCTGCTCATAAAGACCACTAAAGCATATATTTAATACTAAAATAATAAGACTATTATTGATGTGTTAACTACATTTTAATTTCTATCTGTCACTATCTGCTTCATGTGCCTAGAGGACCCGTGTCCCTTCCTGTGGTCCAAAATCCAAAGCCATTTCCCCTCAGGGAAAGCACAAAAATGACTTTAGATACAAGCAGAAAAACACACTTCGTAAATCCCCTCAATCAGCTGGATTTTAGTATTCTTCACCAGAGATCCAGGACCCTCAGAAACTGCATTTCAATGCAAGATCAAAATAATAATGTATTCGAATAAAACTAGCACCGTCGGACGTTATTATGACAAACAAAACACTCACCGCTCTCCATCTCGCTGCCCTTCTTGGCTGTGGGAGCGTTACCCATTTCTCCGGGCCGGCTGGGCAATGTTTCACCTCGGTGTTACAATCCACGGATCTCCAGGCCAGGTTCGGTTCGGTTGTCTTGGGATTCCCTCTCTCCGTTTTTTATTTAAAAAACAACAATCCACCCACCGAAAGGGTCGTGAGTTTGTTTTCTCCCTCTTTTCTCAAGCCTGATTCTCTCCTGGGTCGAGTCCGGTCCGGTCCTCCTGATTCGGGTCCCCCTTTCCCCGTCTGTCCCTCCTCAAAGCCCCCGCCGAGGCCCCCCCGGCTCTTCCCCGGTATTTAGAGCTTTGAAACTTCTCTTCAAAGGCCTCCGCGAGTACCTGCTTCACTGAACCTATCCCGCCCCTTTCTTTTCCCGATCCAGGTTTCGAACCGGTTTACCGAACCCAAAACCGATTAGAAAAAACCCAAATCAACACCCCCCCCCCTTAATCCTCGGTTTAAGGCTGACGGAACTCCGGCCTCTACAAAATCCCGCCCTCGTTCATCTCCATTGGTTTATTCAAACATGACAGACAACATATACTTGTTTATTATTGGTAAATCGCCTCTAAATCCTCACTATAAGGCTTGGGAATTGGTCACTTCCTACCTGTCAAGAGCATTTTATCCCGCCTCCCCAAACCAACGAATAACGTCACCTATTATTTTCCTTCAGTTTATACCACGCCCACCTTCGCATTCAAGAATTTTAGTTGGTTCTTTCGACAAGATCTCACCTGGAAACCATCCCAACAGAAGAATTTCCATTGGATACCAAAGGAAGGTTCAGAGACGAAATGGCCTCGCTAACCCCCGCCCGCCTGGCTAATCCCTGATTGGCCGAGTGACGTCAAGAGTATGCTATTTTTAGAAAGTTGGTCAGAATTTAAGGCACGCGGAGACTCTACGTCTATAGAATATTAAGTGGAGAGCCTGTTATCACTAAGATTCAGGCTTTAAAACTATAATGCCAAAAATATCCCATCAACAAATGAATCCATAGCAAGAAGATTAATATTTTAAAAATTAATACGAATACTAGGTTTTAACCAGGAATCTGTTAACCCAGGAACATGTGATTCAATATAAACACAGAAACAACAGTGAAACCACACTAAAAAGGTAATTTAATACAGTCCATTTAAAAATGTTAAAACTGTATGTAGCAATTACAACTGCATCGTGTATTGCATATACAGTATATACATATTGAAAATACAAAACCTGTATACATTTCATACTTGTTCCATTAGTTGAAGATCCGTTACCAAGTATTTTACATTAATATCTAGGTTAGATATGGTCATGCAGTCTCTTGACAATGTATAAAAAAACAGAATATTTAGAATATTAGGAAGCCTGATCTATTCAGCTAAAATGATATTCTTGCTGTGTTAAACGACAAAGATATCTCTCCCAAGCATTTGCACAATTGCAATCTCCTCTAAAATCCATTTAGCATCTAATAATCTCCCCCATATGACACTACATATGCCACAGCATTCAGGTCTAATTGACGCTTGTAACACCTTTCATAGATGAGAAGCCAATTGTAAGTTGCAGGGTGACATGGCTGCTGGCATACCTTGATTTAACATTAAACCTGCTATTTAAGACACATCAGCTTTGTTATTGTTGGTAATGGTGCCCTAACACTGTTCCCCTAATAGTGAATGTAGTTGCATTACTATCTCTATGTTTTTTCACATCCGGAGGAAATACCAACCAAAACATCCATCCATTTTGTAAGCGCTTCTTCCAAATCAGGGTCATGCCACAGCGACAGGCACAAGGGCAGGGTAAACCCTGGCCGGGATGCCAGTGTATCACAGGGCAGACACACAGACACACTCACACCAGGACCAATTTTTTCAGGAGCCAGTTAACCTTCCAGTATGTTTTTGGCCTCTGGAATGAAACTGCAGCACCCAGAGGAAACCCACGCAAACACAAGGAGAACTAGGTCTGGAACTGAACCCAGGGCCCTAGTGATAGGCAGCAATGCTAACCACTGTATGACTGTGCTGCCCCCAACCAAAACAGCTGATTGGATTTCACTTCAAGGAATACTACCAAAGACCTAGGAATCAATATACTCCAGGTGAAAATTAGCCAAACCATAACAAAACTATACTGGATTGTTTGTGGTTAGATTAATTTCTTTTTGAAGACTATTATTATTTCTTTATGTTATCTTCAGATGATAACATGAACTTGAACCATATTTCATAATTAATTATGTAATTGAGTCTTTAATTCTGAAGATGTGCAAATATGGTGGTTGAAAATGGAAAAGATGGAATCTTTTTGTGAATCTCAAATAGTCTCACTGCAGTGTGTCAGCAAATGGTGAAACTCATACTCCCTATGTGTCACTCAGGCACTCAGGATCAGGAGCATGCAGCAAAACAGTTTCCTCTGCTACAGGTAGGTGGCACTCTTCCTTTTGGATCAAAATAACATAAGAAAGTTTAGAAACAAGGGTAGGCTTTTTGGTCCATGTAACCTGTCTGGGAGTTAGAAGCTAGAAGCTTAATTCAGTCATTTAAAAAAAAACATCCGGCTACCAGCTTTAACAACAACAACATAGCAGCTCGGTTCATACTCCCACAATACTTTGCATACAGAATACCCCCTTTTCTCGGTTTTAAATGCACCCCCGTGTCATTTCCACTTGTGTTCCCTGGTTGTGCCTCCTCAGGTTATTTTTCTGAGGCAACATGAGGCATGTTTCAGTGTCCATTCAGAAGTGTCCGGGGTCGACTTTGTCAATGCATTTGAGAATTCAAAATACATATTTCCAATCCTTCAAAATATTATCCCATAATGGTGATTTAAACATTGTGAAATGAGACCTTTTTCCTATGTGATCGCCCAAAGGCCCAATGCACTCTTTAGCACCGACACTGGCTGTATTTGTTTTCAATGTGTGATGCTCTCATACTGTATCTCAGAAGTTAAGCAAGGGTGGGCTTAGTCAGTAGTGGAATGGGATGCCTCCAAGGAAAACAAGGCTGCTGCCATAAGTCAATGGTTTCCAACCCTATCCTGGGGGACCACTGTGTCTTGTTTTTTGCTCCAGCAGAGTTATTAATTGCGGTAAATTATTTCAGTTTTTATCTTTTGGTTTCTGCTTGTAAAAGGTTGAATGGGATTTGTAATTGGTATCAAACCTGTACCTGTTTCTGACTTTCAGTGCTACCCTCATTCACATGTGTTGCACAAAGCCAGAAAGTTTTAAATTACAAAAGGAATAGGGAAGAAATAAATATTTAGGTTCAGGAACTAAAGTCAAATGAATTGAGAGTCTCTGAATCTATATGAGTCATCATTTTAAAATATTCCAAAGATATAGTTACAGAAGTATACTAAAGACTACCAAATCCAGACGTTGAGCATAATTCAACACCACTGTATAATCAAATTAAGAATTTAGGTACAAAGAAAAAGCAGCTTTTTGGAGACGTCAACATTCCCCACATAGACAGGAACAAAACAGTAGAAATGTCTGCAAAATGATAGATATAGATAATTACTTTCTTACACAATTTGTTGGAGCACCTATACAAGGAAGTTCTTGTATAGATTTTGTCTTGTCAAACAATCAAGATAAAGTGAGGCAAACAAAACTAAGAGAAGCATTCAGGAATTGTGACCATACGGTAATATGGTATGCTAAAAGTATTTAAGCGACTAGACATGTTGAGTCTAAAGCAAAGGTTTACTATTTCTGGAAAGGAGATTTGAAGAAATTATGAAGAAATGATGAGGAATCCACATATGGCTCAGCTACTGGAAGGATAAAGTTCTTCATTAAATAGTATAAACAGAATATAAGGCAGAAATTGTGTGGGTACTAAAGGTACTCAAGATGGATAAATCCCCAGACCCACATGATAACTCACCAATTGTACTCAAGAAAACAAGAGATGTTCTTCTGATGCAACTTGTCTCAAAACTGGTCATGAAGATAATGAGATAGAAAGATGAGAAATCTGAATACAAAAAATTTTAGAAAAATAAATCTGACTTGGGTTACAGGCACGGTAATGGAAACAATTACAAGGACTAAACTAGAAATTACAAGGGATGCTAAATTTATATAATATATACTGAACCTTTTCATTCCTGAACAGAGATTACAAAGTAACCTGATATTTGTACTCAAAATGCTCAATGTCATCGCCAAAGTTAGTCCAGACAGTTCATCTTCAAGATGGACACTAAAACAAGAACCAGAGGACAGAAGTGTAAACTATATGGAAGTGTATATAAAGAACGGGGGCAGTTCTTTATGGAAAGGGTTATGGGAGTATGAATCAGTATGAAGCCATGCTGTTGAATCTGATACCCTGTCTTATTTTAAGAAATGGTTGGATAAATTCCTCGGATCAATGATCTAGTAACTACCAAATGGGCAAATGGCCTCCTCTCATTTGTAACCCTTTTTATGTTCTCACTTTGACTACTGATGCAGCCATTCCCACAGAACATGAGGAAAGAACATTTTCATTTCAAACCCTGCCCAGCTGCCAATTTCTCCCTCTCAGGACTTCCAGGTGTGTGTTCTTGAAACATAAAGTACAAAAACAAGTCAAATCAGAAAATGTTGAAAGCAAGAATCTGCCTTTCATCATCCTCGGAGTAGAAAAATAAAATAAAACAATGGGAATCCCTTTAAAAATGCCAGGTTAATGGTTAATGGAGATCTGCTTGGCAACAACATCAATTAAAGTTGAATAAGACACGTCCTTTGTCCTTCCCAAGTTGCCATAGAGCAAATAATATGTTCATCTGACTGCTTTCTAATGAGCCAGAGACCTGGCAAAGAGTCCAGTGAGAAGCATCTTAGAGCAGATATTCAGTGAGGTTAATCTGGGGTCATAAAACATGGTTCAATTTTCATTGCAAAATGTTTTGTTCTTATTTATTATATAAGACACCTTGCATTGGCACTCAGTATTAAAACTGAGTATTAAAATTATTAGGAATCCCCAGTCAAGTTAATAGATTCTTCCATGTTTGAGGAGGATGGCACAGGCTTCCATCATCTTTCCTGACGAAAACAATTCAAAGATTTCTGTCCCTTTGAAAAATACAGGAACTGGACATGATTCTTGTTTACTTATGCTAAACAACGACCCGCTGAGTTGTCTTAATGCAATGCAATGTAAAATTTCAAACTCTGAACCAAACCTATTATGATCACATTATGGTTGTCTTATTATAGTGATATAAGTCTTGAGCACCCAGCCAGATTAACTGACGCAGGTCCATGTACATGAGAAGCATGGGATCTGGTCTCTGGTCTCTGCATTGCAGGCCAAGCATCTTATAGAATGTTATCAGCATTATTAAATTTACTTTATTCATTTCCTGTATCATTTTAAGAGCTCTTCTATACCTCGTTCTATGCATTTCTGTAGTTTTTCTTTCAGCAAAATAAGTTGTTGATCACCAAAAAATAGAGGAGCCAAAGGAACTTTCACTTCAGGTACACCACTGCCCTAATCACAACCTCATCTGATATGACCAGCTAGAAAATTATTACTCACTCTTAAGAAGTCCACGGGGGTGGCTTTATGATTAACTGCATTTCATTGAGTTGCAAACCTCCTTGGAATTTTCAATACAATTCCAGTGCCTGGCAAAGAGGAAAAATCACCTGGCAATGAGTCTTATGACTATTGATCACATTAATGTCGGTTCTCTTATCTAATGACTGTTTACAAATGTGATTATCCAAAGGTATGTGGATCAATAAGTGAATTATGTATATATAACAAATCTAAGGTATGTTAACTGCATGAGATTAATTCTGTTTAATATTTAATGTACATCATTTTCAAAATAAATTGAAGCCTTGAGCTGTTTTTTTTACTTTAAAGAAAATAGTTTATTTTTAGTTATTTTTTATGAAATCACTATGTAAACAAAATACAATTATATTTTTACCTCATTATCACTTATTGTTAACTATTGATATCATATCTATTGGTTTTAATGATGTCTAAATGGAAAATACTTGGAAGTTCCTTAATGTTAATAATGTTTATGTAAATAGTCATACTATGCCATGAGGAATAACACATTTTGGATAAATTTATGTATAAATGGAGCTTGTAACGAAGGTTTAGGAGGAATGACAACTGCTAAGTTCAGCAACCTCAGCTGTCGTTAATTTGTAACCAATCATGACATAATTTCCTAACCTAAACATTATAAATACTGTACTGTATGTAATCCTCTTCTCTCCCTTGCATACGTCTTTCGCATCCCTCCTTCACTGCAGCTGCCCCTTGGTCACTCTTCACTTTGGGGGTCCCAGCCTCCTCATCCTTTGGCCAGGAAGGTAGCCTTCAGTCAAGCAGGTTAAGTCTAAATTATCGTGTCTAAAATACTCAACGAACATTGCAATAAGCTTAATTTCTGAGTGTTGTTATTCCTAGTGACATACAAGGATTTACCAGTAGCTCCAAAATGTTATTTTGGAGCTACTGGTTCTTTAAGTGTCTGATAGGGGATATTTCTCCTCAGTCTGCCTAATCCCATTCCAATATTTATCTCAGTTCAGATTATGGAAAACAGAATTGGGACCTGCAGCCAAGAGTGAGGAGGCACAGTCTGGATTTGGAGTATACTGGAGGGCACATTCTATGCTCCGTTCTGGAGAGGCTCTAAATCCAGTGATCATGGATCAGGTGTTTTTCTTAACTGAACTCTTAATGAGTTCACTGACCTGACCATTCACTTTACAGGACATATTCAAAGTTTCTGCCAGTGCTAAAGGAGATAAAGGTCTTATTGGTCCAGAGGTTAAGACAAAGGGCTTCCTACAATGAGGTTCCTACTTCACATTCTGACTCTCACACTAACAGTATGTTGCAGCTCCTTGTGCTGATATTCAGAGAAACTCCAAAGTCATGCCACAGCAGCTTCTCCTGCATAGTTTATCACTCGATGATCTTTGTAGGTTACTCCAGACTCTTCAGCTGGATAAGTTATTAAAAACCCCATTCAAGCCTGAGGGGCTTTAACCCGCACTGACTATTGTTGGGGACTACGGTTTTAAATGAATTGCCATATAATAACTTATTTTTTATCAATACTGTACACATTAACATCTCAGACAGAATGCAGCAAGCTGCTGGGCCTCAGTGCAAGGCCTGCTATCTGTCATGCAAAAAGATCTCAGGGTCACCCCCTTTATAATCTATTTCAAGGTTATTTATGAGAGATTTACTGAATCTAAGGCAGTTTAAGGAAAATAATAAAAGCCTGTATGGCTATCACAAAGTAATCAAGATTAATTAACTACAATACTATACTACTATAGAAGAGCAACAAAAATAATCAAAATCAAGGCTTCATAATTCACAGTAAAAACGTGAAATAATTTTAAAAAATGCATTTGTCAGACAGGGCAGAGCTGATGACGAACTGTAGGTTTCACGGCAAAAAATGATTCTTAAAGGAAGTGCAGAGATCAAAGTCTTACTGTGCGTCAAAGCACTCCGATGCTCCTTGAGTCAACGCACTGGAGAGTCCCGCTCTTCAACACTGAATACAGCTTCCACCTTGCAGTTAAAAGAGCAAAATTAACATGGCGAATAAAGAGGCAGTGTTGCTATGTAGGACGTAGTTCATTACCCTAACTACCCTACAACAACAAACATACCATATTTGATTAAAAACATGTATTTTGTTTTTACGATTCCCAAATAGCAAGTAGTTTCTTATTTCAAGATAAGGTTCATTACTAATACCTGCAACAATATGTCTAGCGAGATGTTAAAAAAAGTTTTTTTTTCCAATACTGGGCTTTTATTTGTTGTCTATTATTGTAACAATGTGTTTGGTTTGCCCAGTGTGAGCATTCACCTGTAGCCGCTTGGACTGAGAGCCTGCCATAACCGCTCCGAACTGCGCGCACAACAGACTGGACCTTCTGTGAGCCGACTGCTCTGTTGCAGTTACACTGTTGCCTAGCGATGTGTTACGGACATGTTGGATTGAAAATGGCTGCGTGAAGTTTGCCTGTCTACGGGGTTCCACTTTGCAAACGGTACCCGACCAAAACCTTTATATATATACCTTTATAACCATAATGCCTCGAGACTACAGAGATGACAAACAGGGTCGATTTCCGTTTACCAGAATCACCTAAAATATGAGCTACGAAATATACAGTAGATCTCTGCCGTAGACTTTGGCTGGCGGATCTAATTCTGCACGTCACCTGCCCCTCACTACACTGCAAGTTCCAAGTGACACGATACTCATTAAGTTGAGTGCAACTGTGTTCAAATTTAGATGTCTGCCAAAATGTACAGACGAAATATACATTTTGCATTCAGAAGCAAACATTTTGTTACTCCAAACAATTGTTACTTATATTGGCACCAAAACTTGAGAATCATAGGTTCATATCTATAACAAAATTAGTTCAAATGCATTTGTCCCCCAACTAAATGGATATCCTTTTAACCCAGTGCATGCAAATATAATTATAACTGAAATTCTGAGAAATTATTAGGACACTCAACCATTGGTTTAGTGCTTAAAGTACAGACAAGAAGTTTTCATCTCCAAGGGGCAGAGCGGTGGCTCTGTGGCCAAGGATCTGCACCTGTGGCTGGAAGGTTGCTGGTTCAAATCCCGCAGCCAGTGGAGGAATCCTACTCTGGTGGGCTCCTGAGCAAGGCCCTTAATCCCAACAACTCCAGGGGTGCTGTACAATAGCTGACCCTGCATTCTGACCCCAAGCTTCTCTCCCTGTCTGTGGGTTGCATGGAGAGCAAGCTGGGGTATGTGAAAAGACAAATTCCTAATGCAAGAAATTGTATATATACTAATAAAGTGATGTTACTTACATCACCCACAACTGGAAATGATGTACATGAGAATCATCATCATCAGATACATCATACCCATCAATAGCACTCATGGACAAAACAGCATAATTATTTGGATTAAGTTGCAACAGCCAAACTTGATTAGGTATGGGCACCTCTTCTTTGACAATTACCTTCAAATACCTTGATGCAAGAGGGGCCTGCCCTAGAGTAGTGTTGGCAAAACTGTGCACCACCAGGTGTCGCTATAACTCATCTTTCACTCTCTTTGTAAAATGTTTTCTTCGTAAAACTTCAGTATAAAAATGTTGTAAAGAAGCAAGGGTGACCTAATCCCTTAGAGAAAGATATATTAGCATGCCCTGACCATAAATATAATCTGGTGACAGCTTTCAGACCAAGAACCAGTAGGTGACCTCGAAGGGTGAACCAGATTATAAGTAACTTTTTTCTCTCAATCCCAACACACTTGATCATAGTTCTCAAGGCAGATTTATTAGTTTTGCATTATTTACATCATTCTAAACTGAAAGCAGAGCAAAAATTCAAAAGTGACATAGGACAAAAAACGTGGAGATGCACAAATATTAATTTGTTCCATAGAAAAGGTTGACCCTACATCTTACCAGGATCCTTGATCATATATAAAACACCATTTTCAAATTTCAACTTGGTACTACAGATCCAGTATGAGTGGGAATGTTTACAAGTATGATAGTGCTCTTTTAGAAACTTTCTTCAGTTTAAATTAAATAAACACATATGGCTAAAATAATCTGTCAGTTTTTAACTTCCTTTTACCATTGAAAAGCAGAATAGAAAGAAAGTAACAGTTCAGCTTGGCTTGACATGTAGATTTCCTGCACGGTATAAAGCAAGTGTTTCTACTTCCAGAAGCCAGCTGACCAGACAGATAAAATGGACAGAAAAACATCCTCTCATCGTGGACACTTCTTGTGCTCTTAAGAATTTATCACATCTCTGGGCAATACTTTTATTGAATCCTTAAAAACACTTTTTTAGAAAAATTGAAAAAAGCATTTTCAAAGCATGTTGATCTGAAGAATTTGTAACCATCTTGTTTCAAAACTATATACTGTTACAACTAACTGTTCTTTCATCCTTTTCCTTGGCATTACATTTTCCAGATTTTCAGTGGTTTGGTTTGTTCAGAATTACTTAAATCTCATTCATTGCTTCTCATAATAATGTGCCTATGTACTTTCAATATATACCCTCAATATAGACTCAATTATAAAGAATCCCCCACCAAGGTTACAGGAATGCTGATATGAAAAATACAGGCCACTAAAAGGCAGCTTCAGTACAACAAACCTAGCTATTGGGGAATAAGAAAAACGGGAACAGAAAAAGCCTCACAAGAAGACAATACACTGAGGTTAGCAGTGTTGTTAAAACATTTTCTGCAAGCATCTTTTCCACATTTAGATCCAGCCACAATGAAAGATCTACTATTTACTACAGTCAGCATCGATGACACTGCTTAAGTAATACATCACTTGGCACTTATTGTAAACTTTAGTTAGTGTTGTTCTGCACTATGTTAATACAAAACATGAGATCACCAGTGTCCTATCAGAAGCTAAGATTCCCTTTCTCCCTAATTTGTTTTAATATTCCAAATGCAAACTTGCTACATATGGTAAGAAATATTCAGACCTTCACCATATTATTGTAAAGGAACATAATTCCACTGCAAGAGATTCTGTTCAAGGTACATGGAAGAGTTGCCAAGCCAGTGTGCAGAAATAATTACATACCCATCACATGCACAGATGTCTGTATACACCGGTCACACAAAAAAAAAGGCTTAACCGCTTTCTCATCTGTGAGCTTTCATGAACTCGTACTCCTTTACCAAGATATCCACATTCAAATGCCCACCAGAGTGCATCACTATATTTAAGAATTAAAAAACTTTTAATAGTACCATTTATAAAGCTTTGTGTAGAATACAACAAAATACAAAAAAGGAACAGGTGAGAATTTATTTGGAATACATGAAAAAAAGAAAAACATATATACAGATGTTTACAACACCTATCTCAATGCCTGTCCCCCTTAAATCTCCTATTTCCCTGGTACAGACGAAGATTAAACAGTGTACACTGTGATTTGCTGATGTCCTCTGTGAATCAGCAGTTTGGCATTACTTCTCACAGAGAGCAGTTTCTTACGAAAAGTTGTCCCATTTATGAGAAGTGAAAGATAAAGCATCCCAACTCCACACAAAAAAGTGTCAGGCATTGGCTCAGACAAGCCCAGAGAGACTTGTGAGATTTGCCCCCATTGAGGAAAGACGATCTTCCAGGTGGGAGTGGGCACTCTGTTGACCTGCTTGAAAGGATTCATTTCGGAGGGAGATCAAGCAATTTCTTGGGGCCCGTTGTCAGGAAGTGCTTTAAGGCTTTGCTGGCAGTGAAGGTGTGTGTGGGGAGAGTTAGGGGGTGGCTAAGTAAGCACACGTCTACAAGCAGTCCATGGAGTTGTCAGGTACCAGGCTGAGCCCAGGGCTCTTACTGGGGGTGCAGCTTGGGGGCAGCATGGTGTTGGGCGCTGGGTCTACATTCTCCAAGTCCTCCATCTTGTCTGGAGTGCCCTCCCAGTTGATGTGAAAGCGTGTGACACGTGGATTAGAGGCCAAGATATTTCTCTGGAGCTGAAACAAGACAGGGTGATAAAATATTAGGTGCATTTAAACTAGACTTCATTCTGCCAGGAGTTTGACATACGTGACTACAAAATGTTGAATTTACACTTGTATGGAACAGCGGGGTTGTTTTGCCCAGTAAGAGAGGTAATTACATTAATGACATGCTAACCATGTGGTGTTATGACAAAGTGGACAAGTCAGAAATAATCTCGTAGTGGTTTAACACCAAAAAAATGAACTTATTTCAGTGGTACAACTTAGAAATGAAGCAGTTTCTCCTACAGTATATGTTCCATGTTCCAATTGATAGACTAGAAGGTAAGACTGCAATATATAGTTTTTTTGTGCAGACTGCTACAAATTCTCTCTCATCTGTAATATGCAGCTGCCACATGCAAATATTCTTGCTGTGCAGGTCCACTCACCAGGAAGAGAGGATGCATTCCTGAATCAACTCTATGGAAATACACCTGAATAAAGCATCTTTATTGGCTTTAGAGTGAATGCTACTGCAATTGTTTACTGACTCCCTTCACGATATTCAGTGATCAATGACAGATACCGGCAGGCACAAATATTGATCTTCCAGTAAATCTTAAATCTGCAAGTCCATAGTTTCATATCTGTTGGTCATTTTTCTGGTTTTGTTGCCTCTTTTCAAGAAGAGTTTCCAGGCAGCTAAACACCCATTTTTGTATTAATGTACATTTTGCTGTTCTTAAGGGAATATTTACATTTCTACCTCTAATAAAGTAGTTCTCAAGATCTCTGCTAGACTGCTGCTCATCACATACATAGTTATAGTCTGTCCCTATATTCCTTTTGGATAGCTTTTTTTCCCCTCAAACATTTGTACTGTGAACAGTACCTTGTTTCACAAACTGTAGCCAGCTTTCAAGTGGCATTGATAAATTCCAGACTTCTTTCAGACTGTCTCCAGGCAGTTTTTTTTATATTTCAAGACCCATCTATAACTTTTGTTTTAAACACATGCATGCTTTGTTGACATTTTTCATGTGACTAATTACCACACTAACGGATAAAACCTCAAATTAACACATAATACATATCCATATTGCAGTTTTTCCATTTTTACCACCTTTTCTGCTGCTTTGACTCCTTTTGGTCTAGATATTGTGAAATAACAGTGCATAATATTAAAAATATCAATGCAAACACAAATGGATGAGTCAGAAAACACATTTTGTGCAGACAAATCTTAATTTGTATTGCTGAACATTTCTATGTGCAAATTTGCAACATTAATAATGGCCCAAGCAGAGTGATGTTGTTTTTGCAAATTAAGTCAGAATTCTGTGCCAAAGTTCTAGACTTTGCTCCGTTACAGCATGAAGACTACTTAAGCAATAAGGCACGAGAGGCCGTGCTATATCGTGGATATAGTCACAGCTAAAAGGTGTTGTTAGGCCCGATGCGAAGTTTTTATAAAACAGTCCCCAAATATGTGATTGTTGTATGCAATGAATTTTAATTAAAAAAAATTATTTAACACAAAAATTAAACTGTTTACGTTCCTCCGCCTGAGAATATAGTCCCTCGTTGCTACACAACGCAGAAACACAGCCATAAGTAACTAACTAGCAAAGAGAGGACACTAGCTAGCCAATATGATAAAGGAATAAATTACTTGTTTTTTGTTTATTTCTTTAGCAAAGTTATTTGAACATTTCCATTGATCATACAAGCATTGAAAAACTGTCCAATCCCTAGTTCGTCAGGCATTTTCTTTTTCGCTGCAGGAGTACTCCCACTGGTGCTGGTCTCAGTGTCTGCCAGGATATCACTCCAGCGCTTTGTTATTAAAATTGGGTTTCCAATAACATCGTAGCGAACTCTCATTTTTATGTCCACTATAACAGACAACCTCCCTTGCTTTTAACCGAGTGTTTGATAATTTGATAAAGTGAAAATGATTTAAACTATGCGACACTATAATTCAACGAGAGCACAAAAAATCACAAGGATCCTCAAGAGTGCAACAGAGACAGCAGAAGAAGATACATGTATCAAATTCCTGAGAATCCAAGCTTTTTTATCTATGCTATACAACTGATATTTCTTTATCACACAGTAAAAAGTTAAAATTCCTTTTGGAGTGTGTGTATATCAGAGAATATAGCACGGCTTCGAAAGCGTGCCAGCCAATCAAATTTCAGGACCAGAACTATCCGTTTTATAAAACGTCTTATATCACAATCCAATATTTTCTGAAGACTACAGCTTGACTACATTTCACATTGAGAAAATTATCTAGCTTTGATGAATGTATTTCTATTACAATCTTTTGATATTCATTCATGTTTTTACTTAAGACTAAATATATTTTCCCAGATATTTATAATCAACTTATTTCTATTGGACAAAATTATCTGCCTAATTATGACATTTTTTCCTGTGAGGTAGTATTACTTTTTCAGCATTTTTACGAAAGTCATCTGGCTAATTTGAGTTTAATTTAACGAACTATCTGATCAGTTAGCACAGCAGGACTGGAGTTTGACTGTAACTGTAATTATCATTTGCGGCCCCATTTGTGTCACAAATCAGTCACTCTCAAAACGTAAACATTACTGTTAGCTAGATGTCTTACACACTGATTACATGTTCAGTTTACAATAGCAAACTCTTAGCATGATTCACACCCAAAGAAAGCTCCACAGCCAAAATGTTGCATTTTCAGCATTGAATAAACCTATTACTTAGCATAATTGACTCTCCGAGTACAGTCAAGTTTGGTTCTGTATAGGCTCTTGAATTCTGTATTTATGCTAGCCTGAATATCAATATTGATACTCTGCAATGAGCTGTCAAATTTAAGAGAAGACAGTTGTGAAGACTAACGGTTCGTAAGTCCATATTAGCTAGCTAAACAGAAAACACTGAAGACTATATAGGATTGTTGCACCATCATGAGAATATTGTGTTGCTTAAATTCTAATCACATAATCACACTGTATTTGTGATGTTCGCTGCAGGGACCACATGTGCAATCGTGCATGTATGTCAAAGGTTTAAATTAAATATTAAATATACAAGATCCCAATCTAATTGAAATCACAAATCAACTCTGCCTCCTTATGTTATTTTAACATGGGGAGATTTTAGTTTCATGTGCTGAGCAACTTTCTGGTACCCAGCCAACTGAAGTCTCAGATGAACACTAATAACAGCTTGAAGATTTTGATTTCAGAAACACAGAGAAGATTAGGTATGTTTAACACCAATATACTTGTGTGTAGTGAACTTCTTTAGGTAAGCATTATTTTGATACTAAAATTTCCATACTTTTTCCTAGCTTATTTCTCATTTTTTAAACTTTTCCAGGTTCAGCACTCCATCAGCAAAGTCATTTGGTAAAGCAGTGATACTGTGATTTGATATGCTTTGTGCATTATCAATGTTCCTGCCAAAATATAAACTTTTAGATGTCTACAAAAAGTACATTTATGGGAATCAAAACTCCCCAAGAACTCTGCACCACTCACCTGTGAATAGTCTGGTTTGAGAGGGGGGTTTTCCCGGAGCTCTGGGTCAGTGTACTCGTTGTTGACATAGTAGCCAACCCGAATGAACTCCTGGCCTCTGTAGGTGCAGGTGATCAAGACCACCGTCACGCCCACCGCATCACTCTCCGGAATGAGGCTGGTGTTCGGGGCATCCGCCTGTCCGAAAGGAGGACTTCGGTTAGGGAGCAAAAGCCTTGCACAGAAAAAAAAGCTGTCCAACAGGGATGGCCAGCAACACAAACGCCAGTGGAGACCGCATTGAAAAGATAACTTATTAATATGACAGAAGTTTAGCACTGGGTCCTGAGATATAGTGGTGCCATATGTATGGATTTTGCATGGTTCTCCACAGGAGCAGGGGAGGGACACAAATTTCATTTGTCGTAGAGCTTTCTGTAGCTCTGTAGTTCTGTAGTCATACGTCTTTGGCTCTCGAGTTAATCAGGTTAAAATGGCTCTTAACTTCATCACATGGTTTTCCCAATACACCATTTAACTGCCCTAGGATCTCATCAACTGGTCTTTTGAAGCCCTTGTTGCTGGACTGAATGACATATGGGACCAGTGGCTATTGGTCTCAACTGCACTCCTGCAACCTGAAAACAATTATATGATTATGTGTGGGAAGTGGACCTTTTGAAACCATATTGCGATACTAGGATGTGCAAACACCTTCATTACATTACAGAGCTAATTCGCATTCTGCTTATGTGTGTGAGCTTAAAAACAGACTTCAGGAGCAAAGAAAACAGGGGACACAGTCTAGCGCTTTGCAGAAAAGCAGACACACTTCCAGTATTGACAGCAGATTGGACTTCAATAGGCACTTAGCAGAAGCAGCATAGGATAGGCAGTTTCTTCTGTGCTAAGATTCACCCTCTATAATGTAACAGGGCCTCTACTGCTTCAGGTAACCCATTAAAATTGATTAGTACCATTCATTACAAGGTATCTGCACATAAAGAAAAGCACACAGCATGAACATATTTCCTATTTCTCAGAACTGATGTATACTCTGCTGCCATGTTTTTAAAATAAATCCACAATTGACACTAAAAAGTACAACTGAATAACTGCAGTTCTTGGTCCAGTAATCAAAAACAAAAGGATTTAAACTTACTTGTTTCATTATGCAAGAATTTTGCAATAACTTTGAGACTGAATGTTTACCAATATCAAAATAATATTTTATAATAGTCATATTAGCTAGCCACAGAATAAATCCAAGTCAAAAATAAAATTGTAGCATTACATTTCAATCAACCAAGAATCTGTTGATCAAGTAAATATAATGAAACACTAGTCTTCAAAGCAGGCATAATGAGAGCAATTTTCAATAGCACAAAAAATGCATACAGCTACAGCATACACCAGTATTTGGAGAGAGTGTCAAGAATATTTGCTGTTATTAAACCAATTAATTTGTAATCATGAGATTAATATGAATGATAAGTGCATTTTGCTTCTGAGTAATTTAACGCAGTACATTTGATCTTATTTGAACAAAAACAAATCGTTCAACCCAGTAATTTCAAGGAATTACAGAATCGGGACGTTCATTTAAGAATGCAAAGGTCAATACTTGGTTGCATACAAATCCATGACATTCACAACCCACTGAACTCACCAAACTTTAACCATTCAAGAGGTTAAGAGGTTATGCTGTTGTGCTTTTACCTATTCTCAGGATGCTCAAACTTCAATCCTCTCTTCAACAAGTAAAAAACTTGCTCAATTGGATTTAAATCCAGAGGTAAACTTGGACAGTCAAATATTTTCCAGTGTTTTCCTGATAACTACTTGGATGGCATTGGTCATATTTTAGGTCACTGTTATGCCGCATGATAAAGCATTGAAAAAAATTGTATATCAATTTGTTCTAAGCAGGAATTCTGATGTAACAATAACAGTCTGCCTTCTACTGCATCCATTGTCTGCTACAAGACCAGGTCCACAGTTGGCAATTTGTGCCCTCACCACGACAATCTCCACCGTTTTTCAAAAAGGAGGTGGTTTTCTTTAAAACACATGCACTTTTTCTCCAGTTACTTTGGTAAAGAATTATCTTGATCATACCCGTAAGATTTTAACCTCAAACTCCTGTGTCCGTTTTCAGTGACCTATGGATTTTGACAACTTCAGTCCTGCACTGGAAGTTGGCACTTACTCTGAGGACTGTTTCAGGATTTTTGATCATTTTTCTGTCATCACCTGTAAATTTTCTTCTTGGTGAAAATGGTTTTAGTTCTTCAGAGTTTTGTTTTAAAATTCAAATTCAAAATTTCTTTCACTACGCTTTTTAGTTTTCATTTTGACTTTTGACAAGGGGCTCCAAACAAACTCAAAGCAAGGCAGACAGACTGAACACCCACAGCTCTTTTATGAGCTTAATTACACAACACCTGACCAACATGTTAACACTAGTCATCCACTTGTCCCAGTAATTTTCTTCCCTCAAGTTAAAAAGGCTCAACATTAACAAATTGTTTAATTGACCCAGAAGGAGAGAACTGAACTGACCATTAAAAAAATAGCTTAAGTAGTTACGAGTTGTACTTTAGTTGTAAATTAGTTAATGCAATGGCACTTTTTGTAGACTTCGCTGTCCCATTAAACTCCGGGAAGGCACTGTATATTTTGCAAGGAGGGAGTAAGCAGCACTTTATTTCAAATGCATGGTGCCACTGATAGATATAATTTGTCACAGATAAAAATTCCAGGAATTAATTAATTGCAAATACTGCATTTAAGACAAAAAATCCAACAAAACACTGTCGGTGTCGGTGAAACACACTGCACTTTTGCCCAGAGTCACTAATTAGACAATAGTCCATTGCATTAAACTTTATTTGTTTTCAGTGGTTCACAACAATCAATCAGTTGTACCAAAGCTGCCTCACTTTTTACAGTTACATAACAGTAACCAAAAAAGTCTTAATATAGAAAATGGTGTATATTTTGTAACATGGTGTCCAAAATTATATAACTACTCTGGAATCAGTCCTAGACTGGCAGTCTAGAAAGAAATGAAGCTATTTAGTCATGAACAGAGAAGGTTATGAGGGGAAATTGACAGAAGCATTCTAAATCTGCAGAGGCACTAAGTCAACCCAGTGGCCTTTTCAAATTGAACAATGAAGCAAACCTGTGGGAACATGTGGAAACTACACGGAAATGCATTTAAAAGCAAGAACAGAAGGAAGTTCATTACCCAAAGGTTCGTGGGGGTTGAAACAGGCTAGCAAGTTATGTGGTCGAACCCAATACTTCATACAAGAAATGGGTGGATGAGTACTAAAAGATCTAGCTAGGCCAGATAGCCTCCTCTCATTTATAACCTCATGTTCTAATTCAGCATGCAGAATACACATAGCTTTACTGTACAAAACTGTGACACATACTCTCACACACAATTACTGCAAATAGGGTAATATGTAGTTTCTCCAATTGGGTGGTGATAAAACGCAACAATCTGCCCATTTCTGTACCATCCAATGGCAGTGCCATTTGTTAAGAACATTTACAAATGTCCAACACTGAATCCATAGATAAAAAACCTCTACAGTCCTGCCTTCCCAGATTGGTATATGTTTACCTAATCCAATTAATCTCTACACCCACCTGGAACACAAACATGTGTCTTCCTGCTGGAACTGGACCAACGAGAACAGAATCAAGAGTTTGGTCATATTCCTCACTCTCAGCAGAACCCACATAAATGATCTTCCACTCCAAATCTGAAAGATATACAAACAGAGGGAAAAAAAACTATTTCCAACAGTCTCATGAGAACCATACACGATTGTAAATAGCTTTTATTCTGTTACCTTTAACATCCTTGAACAAGGAACGGCAGTAATGAGGACAAAGAAATATGAAATGGCAGGCCTATGTCTAAACTTTCGATGGTCTTTTGATTAAAGTCCTAACAGTAATTGTCAAATTCCTTGCTGTTGACAGTCAGGGAAATGTTTCTGGATGCAAGAATAGTTAATGGTTGGAAAACAGTAAAGAGGTGAATGTATATATGGTATATATGGTATTAATTAGTGGAGTACCACAGTGACCTGTATTAGAACAACTGTTGCTCTAATGTCAATCTAGATTCCGGCATAATAAGCTCACAGATGATACCCAAGTAGGAGGATTAACCATCATTGTAGATGAAATACAGAAACACTTAAGGATGGGGCAAACACGTGACAGATTACATTTAAATGTAGATAAGTACAGAATGTCACTTATGAAGCACCTATGAAATCACCATCTTCATATTTTGGATAAAGCAAAACATAGAACGCAGATTGAGATGTTACAATTGAACATTTATACTATTAAAACCATTTAAAATAATACATAATTTTATTCACCATGCTGAATAAAAAATTATTGCTCTCTCAAATCAATCCATAAATTACCAGACACATTCCTGGGCTTAATGCCCTACAGTGACAAGCTAAAAGAAAATAATATTTTGAGACCTGAATACAGAATAGCAGAGGACACAAACACAGATTAATGGGGAGTGCTTTGAAAAATCTATTTTATCATTTCCTAAACACTATGCAAGACACGAGGCTGAAGTATGCTCCTTATTTGTGTTTTTCGTTCCAAGTTAAATGCTGCTGCTGTGTTATGTTGCCTTTCACCTGTAGATGGCTCTCTACAGTCATTTTTAAATGTAGTAATCCAGATGGATTACTCCACATATCTGCAGTACAGGGGAATATGTAAGTAAATAGTGACTGTCCAACTTGCATTTTTGTATGAAACATTTAAGAAAATCAAAAACCAATTTTCAAAACTCACAATAACACAAACTGGCATGTTAGACAACAAGTAAATAAGACAAAGGCAAAACATGAATTCACTGGCACTATCATATTTACCACGACCTTGCCTTCTGATCATTAAAAGTCTAAAATTATTGCATTTTACAAGACATTTTAATATAGCAGTATTAAATGGGACATTTAGAACATGGCATATGAGAATATATGGTTAACCGAGGATGAGCAAAGGGTGATGGCACTTTCTGCTTATTGCCATGAACCTACCCCCTGGTTATAAAAACGTCTCAAAATTCTGACACTGATACTGTTTTTGGCGGAGGGGTGGCACTGTGGCTAAGGATCTGCGCCTGTGGCTGGAAGGTTGCCGGTTCAAATCCCGCGGTCGGCAGAGGATTCCTACTCTGTTGGGTCCCTGAGCAAGGCCCCCAACTGCTCCAGGGGCGCTGTACAATGGCGGACCCTGCGCTCTGACCTCAAGCTTCTCTCCCTGTCTGTGTGTCTCATGGAGAGCAAGCTGGGGTATGTGAAAAGACAAATTCCTAATGCAAGAAATTGTATATGGCCAATAAAGTGATCTTTAAATATGACCCTGTGAACATGGCATGAGAGAATACATTGGCAAATGGTGATTGCACTTTCTGCTGAATTGGTGTGGCCCTCCCTCCTGATTACAAAATCGTCTCACAATTCTGAAACTGAGGTGTGAGAGACAATGTAACACTGTCAAAATCCTGAGGTGAAAGAAAAATTACTGTACCATTTTTTAAATATGACCCTGTGAACTTGGCATGTGAGGATTTATAGTCAACAAAATAGAGCACCTTCTGCTGATTTGCTTTGTCCCTCTTTCCTCATGACCAAAACATCTTAATATTGCAACACAAAGGTAAGAGAGACAAAATCACTCATCATGTACATTTGTAATTACGACACTTCACTGTTGCATTTCTACATTGTGACATTCTGCACATGGCATGTTAAAGTATACAGAAAACCTAGATCAAGACAGGCTAATGCAACTTTGGTATGACATAAAATATGCTTCAATGCCAGAATAAATAATCATGGAAAAATGCCCACAGTGGTCATTCAAAGTTGTGATCATAGGAATGTTATATAGCAGGTGGGTAGCTGTGTCAGCATGCATAGGCTGCAAGGAAGAAGTAATAGGGTTTATTCCATGTTGAAAAGAGAAGAAAGGAAACAACTCTGCAGCTGTGGAGCCTTCTTCTGGTGTAAGAAAGATAGGGCAGTCAGCAAAGATAATTATCTTTTTATCTTTGCTGACTGCAGTTTATCTATGGTAACAACATTAAAAAAGTTAAGGAATTTTTATGGGTGACAGCTCCACATCATATTCCTTTTTTAACTAACCTCATCAGATCCCTCAACTCCCAGCTCTACCAGTTTCTCACTTCTCAACACCCCTCCCACCAATCCTAACCTTGTTACTATACCCCCTGACCTTTCCCTTTCACGGGATGAATAATCTCTTCTCATCAAAGGCCTCAGTTTTGTACTAGTCCACAAGAAGCTGGACATCCTCCAAACCCAAGTCGATCTCAACCACTTTTACCAAAAGATTCTCTTACTTCCTATAATTCAATTCAGTTCAATTTATTTTTATATAGCACCTTTCACAACAAGGTTGCCCCAAGGTGCTTTACAATGCAATTGATGATACATTTTGTCAGTATAGAACAGAAGACTAGAAGACAACGGAGGAGAGGAACCAAAAACTCCGTAGTAAGGAGAAAAAAAAAAACTCTAGGGGGCCAAGGTCAACTGGCTGCCCAACCCCTTTGGGCATGCTAACATTATATAATTTTTAAAAAAGGAAACAATGAATCCATCTCTCCATCAAAACCTACTAAAAAAAAGTCTACTGTGTGTTAGTACTCCATGCAGATCTCTGTAGACCAGTAAATTCCTTCTAAACAATAGCTATATCCACGATGTCCCTCTTGGATCCATGGCAGTGATGCAGCATCCAACTCAGATGGTGCCTAGCCCAGGCACCATCCGGACATGTAGGGAGGAGAATAGGATAGTTTGGTCAGAACAGATGTATCTACCTGGTGGGCCAACACAGAGACACACAATGGCATGTACAGCAGCACCAGCAGCAATGGTTGCAGCAGGCTATAATGTAAGGTGTGAGTAGGCTAAGCTGAAGCAATAGGTCTTCAGTGTGGATTTGAATACAGAGATTGACTCGGCATCCTGAATATGGGGTGGGAGACTGTTCCATAAGCTAGGGGCCCTGTAACTAAAGGCTTTACCGCCAACTGTTATTTTATTAATTTGGGGAATATGAAGAAGACCTGCATTCTGTGATCTAAGCAGGCGATCTGGATGGTAAACACAACTATGAATGTCCACTGTGGGCATTTTTCCATGATTATTTATTCTGGCATAGAAGCATATTTTATGTCATACCAAAGTGTCATAATCACTGAAAAAAGTTCAGTTGGTTAGCTGCATCAGCATGCGTAGGCTGCAAAGGAACAAGTAATAGGTTTATTCCATGCTGAAAAAAAGAAGAGAACACAATGTTTCCGTTACATTGTGTCTCACACCCCAGTGTCAGAATTTTGAGATGTTTTTATAATCAGGAGGGAGGGCCATAGAAATTGAGCAGAAAGTGAAATCACTGTTTGCCAATGTCTTCTTACATGCCACGTTCAGAGGGTCATATTTAAAAAAATGGTACAGTAAAATTTCTTGTACTTCAGGGTTTTGACAGTCTGTCACATTGTCTCTCACACCTTGGTGTCAGAATTGTGAGACGATTTTGCAATCAGGAGGGAGGGCCACAGCAATACAGCAGAAAGTGCAATCAGCTTTTCCCAATGCATTCTCACATGCCATGCACTGTTTTTTTAAAGATGACCCTCTGAACAGTAAAATTTCCTGAAGTTCAGGATTTCGAGAGCCTGTTACATTGACTCTCACACCTCAGTGTCAGAATTGTGAGACGATTTTATAATCGGGGGGAGGACCATAATAATAAGCAGAAAGTGCAATCACCTTCTCCCAGTGTAAGTTTGTGTAATTCTGAGTTTTTAAAATTGGTTTGCGATTTTCTGAAATATATTCCACACAAATACACAACTTGGACAGTCGCCATTTATTTGGATATTCTCTTTCACTGAGGATGTCTACAGTATTCCATCCGGATTAGTACTGACTGAAGAGAGCCATCTACAGGTGAAAGGAGATATAACATCACAGCAGCAGCATTTAAGGCAGAACGAAAAACGCGAATAAGAAGCCAACTTCAGCCTCATATGCAAGACCTAGGTACATGTGATCACTGTAACAGCGCACACTGATTCAGGGTGCTCAGACATCCGAAAACGTATTACAATTAATACCGAAGTGCCACCCCAAGGCTGTCATGTTAATGGATAACAGATCGGATCACTTTATTGGCCATATACAATTTCATGTATTAGGAATTTGTCTTTTCGCATACCCCAACTTGCTCTCCATGAGACACACAGACAGGGAGAGAAGCTTGGGGTCAGAGGGCAGAGTCAGCCATTTATACAGCGCACCTGGAGCAGTTGGGGTTAAGGGCCTTGCTCAGGGGCCCAACAGAGTAGGATTCCACTGCCGGCCACAGGGTTTGAACCAGCAACCTTCCAGCCACAGGTGCAGATCCTTCCAGCCACAGAGCCACTGCACCGCCCCGCCCCGAAAATCATGGTGAGAGCTGGGTTTGTACCCCCAACCTCTAGCACACAAGGCACACACCTAAGCCATTACACCAACGTGCCACTTAACTTAAAATTAGGTAAAGGGTCTTTTCCAACATTTGGAACAGCCCATTCGTTATATAAAATCATTAATGTCCAACAATCACAATGTAATCAAATTACTTAAAAACCCACCAACTGTCGAGCAGGAATTTTAAACACACAAATACAATGAAATAGTTTAGGTGTGTAGCTACATCAGCATACATAGGCTGCAAAGGAACCAGTAATAGGTTTATTCCATGCTGAAAAAAGAAGAATACAACGTTTCGGCTGTGGAGCCTTCTTCGGTTGTGACACTTGTTCCTACACAAATACAATGCCGGCTTAAGAAAGTTAAACGGGCTTGAACTGGTATAACTGAACTCTGAAAGCTTTGATTTTGGGCACCAGAATATCGCAGCACAGCAAAAGATAAAGTAACACTGAAAATGTTAATTTTCAGAATTACTGCAAGACATTAAATGTGTTTAATTAAAACAACTAAATATATTCAGACGGAAACTAATATTGCCCCACTACAAATTAACACGTTACAAAGGTACAACTAATCATACAGTTTATTAAAATCAAAATATAATCCAAACTGTCACAGTGAATATATATTTATTTTTGAACAGTCTTCAATACTCATAATATTTTAATATAAACTTTAAGAAGTAAATGTTTCATTGAAACATTGAACGTTATATTTACTTATGACTATTACCAAGCAGCATCGGATAAACAAATTCTTTTTTGAACACCTCTAAGTTACTAATGAGTAACTTGGAAACTTCAAAATGAAGGCACCAACCGTCTCGGCGTCAAATTAATGTGGTTGCAGAATACTACCTCTAGCTCTGCGTCAAACAAAAGCTTCTCCCGCAATTTCCATTCTGTCAGGAGCTACAGTCATAGTAACTCGCTTTGGAACCAATCGAATACACAACAGATGCTAAAACACACGCCCCCGTATCATCAGCCGCCCAATCAGATGGAAGAGGCGTGGATTCTAGAATTTTTTTTCGCTCGCTTGCTTTAAGTCCCCGCCGGCGCCAAAATTCAAAGATTACCATCTTTAAGTAATGGAAAGGACATATAAGTTTAATTAAGAAAAAAGCGATATGCTTCTAACCAGAGAAAGAATCAAACGAATTATCGCGGTCATAAATCTCAGAGAATCAGTTACTTTTAATTGCTTGCATTTTGACTGTTAGACTGCAGGTGAACTAGTTAGGCCTGTTCACCTAACTGATATAATATAGTCCGTATGTTTCTTGACACTAAGAAAATCTACGAGAATGAAACAATTTATCTGTAAAAAATTTGGAAAATGCTCAAATTACAACTATTATAAATTCGTTCAACTACAAAACTAAATTGCATCAAAGTACTAGCAAACAATATATTATAAGATTATAATAGTTTTTCATAACAGCGCTTTATGATAGGCTTTCTACTCCACCTAAAATCTGAACAGCAAAGTGTCACACCAGCTCATGCAACACAAATTAGAGATGTGCTCGCCCCTTGAGTACCTACGATTTCTCCCCGCCATTTCAGCAGGACGCTCTTTGCACCTGGGATAAGGCAAAAATAAAGGGTGCCCGACATCCGCAGCCCAAGGGAGATTCGCTTACCCTCGGGAAGGTCTTCCATGCACTCGAAAGTGATTTCAAACTGGAAGGGGTTTCCGAAGGGACTCGGGTTGTCCAGGACGGCAACGTTCAGCACTTGCACCTTCGCCATTTCTGCAGCTGCCCGGCCAACTCGCGGTGCAAAACAATAATTATCCGAGTCACTCAAAGGGACAAAACTGCGTAGAAACCCCCAAACCCCGTCTTTGCACTGCTGAGGATCTAGTTACAGAGAACCGTGCGCTCTAACAGGGGGTGACAGCTCCTTACTAAAAATAAAAAGTATATTTTTTTCCTAACGAAAGAGAAGAATTTCCTGTATTTATACGTCGCTTATTTAAAAGGAGTCTTGGTACCAGATCTTCATTTTCTGCATCCACACACCAAAGGTTTTCGAAGTTTTTTTTTCCTGACGAGAGGGGGGACTCAAACCTTCGGATCCGGGCAGAAAGCGTATGAAAAGTTTCAAAAATATGTTTCCCTCCAAACGTCACAAACCCGTTCCCTTCGCGGTCTGCCCGAGAGAAAGAAAGAAACTCGCTCCCGCCAGCGTTCACAGCAGCCTCCGCCGGACAGTAAGACTGGGAAACATCAAGCTTGAAGCGGATTGGCCAGGCCATAGCCATGGGACCCAGGACAGCTCTGCTGCCGATTGGCCAGCAGCTGCAGGAACTATAGCGTCTGAAACTGCTGGCGCTCAGCTGCGTGACGTCACTCGGTTTGCTGTCGCAGAATTCTGTGCAAATGAGCAGATTCCGCGATGCCGAAATGTAGCGTAGATTCGGACTGTTCTGCACAGTTGCGTGTTCTTCGACTGCCATTACGCGACGTACCCATAATTCCTTTCATAGAGATCTGCATAGTATTTGAGCTGCAAGCAAGTGCAGCTGTGGTTGCGTTCCTAAACGCAATCAAACGACCTTATGAGTGCCTAAGAAATGGAAATGTATCAGGACGACACCACAAAATGAGTAAATGATGTGCTTTATTTCAATTACAATGGCGAAGAGTGGTCAATTACAAGATTTTGCTCTCTGTGTAATCAGCAAATTACAATCTGTTTTTCTCAGAAGTCACCGATGGGAGAACAGTGTGTGTTATAACATTCCAACAATTTAGAGTATTACTGTTCCCACTTACGTGCGGAGATGAGCTTTCTGTGTTTGTTGAAATGCATATCCCACAGCAGCATATACTGCTATACTAGGATGGAAAATCAGAGTTGTCCGATTCTGGTTATTACTAAAGGATATTTCTGTTCTGCTCATCCATACAAAATGCACGGAATGTAATTGCAATTGACATGTTAATATCAATTTCGCGATGTTTTAATTACCCCTACCACTGGCTCACACTGATATTTTTTTAAAGTTGTATGTTCTTTAACTTTTTGTTGCTGCCTCTGTTCTGTGTTTATGTTTTTGGTATTTTCTTAATCTCTTTGTATTGGAACATACATGCAGATAAGCATTGCACTTGTGCATATGACGATAAACTGAACTGTACATAGAAAGGTTTCAAATGAGAGGAGGCCATTTGGCCTATTTTGCTCATTTGATACTATTTACTGTGATTGATCCTAGAATCTCATCCAGCAATTCCTTGAATTAAATCAAAGTATCAGCCTCAATCAAATGGTTAGCTTGTTTCACACTACCACAACCCTCTGGGTAAAGAAGTGCCTTCTGTTGTTAAATACACTTCCATGTAGTAGCCATGTGTGCCCTCTGGTTTGTGTTTCATTGTTTATTCTGAAGAAGTCCTCTGGGTTGACGTTGTCAATTTCTGTGAGAATTTTTAATATTTGTATCCGGTCCCTTAATATTCTTTTTCGAGACTAAAAAAGTTCATTCA
This sequence comes from Atractosteus spatula, assembly GCF_055471065.1. Taxonomy (NCBI): domain Eukaryota; kingdom Metazoa; phylum Chordata; class Actinopteri; order Semionotiformes; family Lepisosteidae; genus Atractosteus; species Atractosteus spatula. The sequence goes on from NC_142719.1 coordinate 23,790,683, forward strand.
GCCTCTCTGTGTAGAATATTCCTTGAAGACCCAGAAAGCATCTATTTGTTATTCTCTGGACTCATTTCAAAGCAGTAATATATTTTTTTGTAATGTGATAATCACAATTATACATCGTATTCTAAATGAGACCTAACTACTGCATTACACAATTTTAACATGACATCCCTTAATTTCAATTTTAAGCTTTTAATACAGCCAAACATTTTATTTTTCTTTTTTATTCCTCCCCACATTATCTGGAAGATGTAAGCAATGTACCAACATAAACACTGAAGTCTTATCATGAGTAGCTTCTTCTAGCTTAGTGTTTCCCAATCTGTATTTATATTTTAACTTCTGGGTGATACAGTGGTGCAGTGTTAAACATTGCTTCTTCACAGTGCTGGGGCCTCAGGTTCAGTTCCTGGGGTGTTACCTGCATGAAGGTTGTATGTTCATACATACATACATACCAGAGTTTTCTCTGGGTGCTACATTTTCCTGCCACAGTCCAAAGACATTCGTATTGGTTAAAGGGTAACTGCAATGCTATATTTATATTTTGGGGTTAGAAAGAATCAGCATTGATGAGTGCATTTCAAATCACAATTAAAGTAAAATGGACACAGTAACAAATTAAAATTCCAGGAATGCGCAGTGCCATATTCTGCAATTCAGAATGAGGCAACAAATTGTTTGGTGATGTGAAGTAACCCAATTTTATTCTAAACAAGCAGGTTTGAGAATACATCTCTTCTAATCTGATAGAAATGTTGCTCTTGACTTCGAGAGAGTTTTGCCGACAAATACTACATGTTAACTTTGCACGCAGGTCACGTTGGAACATTTCAGCAGTGAAATTCGCTCATACATCGTACTACAGTAGTGTCACAATTGTAATCCCTCCTCTTAAGGGCTCTCCAGCTCTTTCACATTTTTGATGCTGTGCACCTGCCCTCAATCCTGCCCCTCCTTATTTTAGCCAGGCGCTCTCAAGTCAGCCTACATCCACGGCTTGAGGGCATAGGCCTCCTATCGGCGTCCTGACCTAGCTGAGTCTGGGGCTCAGAGCGACTGGCCTCGTCATCCCGTTTTTATTCCCCATCCCTGTACTGGATCCCGATCCAGCTTTTAACTCTGTTTTGTCCTATCTCGGATGAATCAACCAGATTTGGAACTTGGACTTTGCCCTGGACGTCCCCCTGCACTCTGTTGGACTTGTTTGCCGTGGCCACTCCCCCCAAGCACCAGTTCACTTTCGTCACTCCCCTCTGTTTGTCAACCTGCCCTGATCCTCGTCGTCTCCTCCCTGTTGTCCTTTCCACTTACTTCCGGATTATACCGTCTGCACAGGGCCCTGAACTAGGCTTAACGGGAGCCTGGACCGGCTCTGGCTGCAGTAGTCATTACAATGATTAGTGCGCAGGAAGATGCCACATAATGAACTCTCACTCTTGCCAGTGGAAAGACCGGGGATTTGCGACAAAATGGCAACTTGCAGTATGTTCACAAAGTTCACAATTTTGTGCTTAATTGGAAATTTGTAAAACTTTTCTATATCTCCAAATAATTTGTTACCAATGTTTAATAATCAGTCTGAAAATTGGGACTGCAATTCCCCTTTAATTGGTTTTTGTAAAAATCTTATTATGAGAATGTTTAAGTTTGTGTTTGTTCTGTGTGTGCTCTGGAACGAACTGGCTTCCATCCAGGTTGTATCTTGCCTTATTTTCATTACTTGTTGGCATAGGCTCTGGCTCCCCCCACCCTGTACTGGATAAGCAGATTTCAAAATGGATATATTGAGTTTAACCAGCTGCATGCAAAACCCTGCACTTATTAAATGTAATCTTCCATGTTTTTGTCCAGTCTTGCCAAGTCACTGCTACAGCTTTTTTGTTTTTTTGTTTGCTACTAATACAGTTTTAGCTAATTCTCCTATTTTGGAATCATCTGCAAACTTGACTAGTTTATTAACCATACCAGAATCTAGATCATGTGATGCCAGGGGGGTAGAGGCTACCGTTCACTGATTGTGGGCATGTTCATCACTCCAGACACACCCCTTTTTGCCTGTTGGGGAATCTTTTCGCATTCTTTTTCTATATTTGCATGCGCAGTCTCTGCATTCAGTCTCTCTTAACACTCACTCTCCTCTGATAGTGGTGCGTATCATGGACCCCCCCATCCAACTGGACAGGTGGCACCATCTCTTTAGAGATCTTCCTAGCTTTTACCTACAGGTACCTCACTCATCTGGAGCCTCCTGCTTCCTCCTGATGACACCTACAGAGCTTCCCTCTCCTCTGCTCCTTAAAGAGTGGGGTCCTCTCACACCCAGCCAGCCTTGGACTACCAAGGTCCACCTCAGGCTGCTAACATCATCCTTCTGACTTCACAGGGCTAGGCCTCACATTCACTCAGTCTCGCACTTCTAGAAGCCTTCTAAGCTAACAAAGTTTCTTTCACACCCAAGCTGACTCAACACACATGTAGGGGTTTTATGAATTTACTGGGACAATTTATTAATTGTACTGTAGCAGTAATCACGAGGTGATTCATTATGGCTATTAGAAAATCAATCGATCAGCAATGCACACACATGGATTCAATCAACAAGATACATTTATTAATACATAAAATGTGCATATACAGTGGTGTGAAAAAGTGTTTGCCCCCTTCCTGATTTCTTATTTTTTTGCATGTTTGTCACACTGAAATGTTTCAGATCATCAAACAAATTGAAATATTAGACAAAGATAACACAAGTAAACACAAAATGCAGTTTTTAAATGAAGGTTTTTATTATTAAGGGAAAAAAAATCCAAACCTACATGGCCCTGTGTGAAAAAGTGACTCCCCCCCCCCCTGTTAAAACATAAATCAACTGTGGTTTATCACATCTTTGGAAAGCTGAGTTCAATTTCTCTAGTCACACCCAGGCCTGATTACTGCCACACCTGTTCTCAATCAAGAAATCACTTAAATAGGACCTGCCTGACAAAGTGAAGTAGACCAAAAGATCCTCAAAAGCTAGACATCATGCTGCGATCCAAAGAAATTCAGGAACAAATGAGAAACAGAGTAATTGAGATTTATCATTCTGGAAAAGGTTATAAAGCCAATTCTAAAGCTTTGGGACTCCAGCGAACCACAGTGAGAGCCATTATCCACAAATGGCGAAAACATGGAACAGTGGTGAACCTTCCCAGGAGTGGCCGGCCAACCAAAATTACCCCAAGAGCGCAGCGACGACTCATCCAAGAGGTCACAAAAAAACCCACAACAACATCCAAAGAACTGCAGGCTTCACTTGCCTCAGTTAAGGTCAGTGTTCATGACTCCACCATAAGAAAGAGACTGGGCAAAAATGGCCTGCATGGCAGAGTTCCAAGACGAAAACCACTGCTGAGCAAAAAAACCATAAAGGCTCGTCTCAGTTTTCCAGAAAACATCTTGATGATCCCCAAGACTTTTGGGAAAATACTCTGCAGACTGACGTGACAAAAGTTGAACTTTTTGGAAGGTGTGTGTCCCATTAAATCTGGCGTAAAAGTAACACAGCATTTCAGAAAAGGAACATCATACCAACAGTAAAATATGGTGGTGGTAGTGTGATGGTCTGGGGCTGTTTTGCTGCTTCAGGACCTGGAAGACTTGCTGTGGTAAATGGAACCATGAATTCTGCTGTCTACCAAAAAATCCTGAAGGAGAATGTCCGGCCATCTGTTCGTGACCTCAAGCTGAAGCGCACTTGGGTTCTGCAGCAGGACAATGATCCAAAACACACCAGCAAGTCCACCTCTGAATGGCTTAAGAAAAACAAAATGAAGACTTTGGAGTGGCCTAGTCAAAGTCCTCACCTGAATCCGATTGAGATGTTGTGGCATGACCTTAAAAAAGTGGTTAAGGCTCGAAAACCCTCCAATGTGGCTGAATTACAACAATTCTGCAAAGATGAGTGGGCCAAAATTCCTCCACAGCGCTGTAAAAGACTCATTGCCAGTTATCGCAAACACTTGATTGCAGTTGTTGCTGCTAAGGGTGGCCCAACCAGTTATTAGGTTTAGGGGGCAATCACTTTTTCACACAGGGCCATGTAGGTTTGGATTTTTTTTCCCTTAATAATAAAAACCTTCATTTAAAAACTGCATTTTGTGTTTACTTGTGTTATCTTTGTCTAATATTTCAATTCGTTTGATGATCTGAAACATTTCAGTGTGACAAACTTGCAAAAAAATAAGAAATCAGGAAGGCGGCAAACACTTTTTCACACTACTGTAAAACATATAACATTCTGCCTGGATACAGAGAAGAGATGCAAAACACATAGAGAAACAAACAAAGAATATGCTTCAGTATACCGTTTGGCTATACTATCATTAATCAGTTTACATTTGCTAATCAAAAGTAAATACATTACTCACATGAATTGAATTGATATCAACTTGTGTTGAGGTAACAATTGAATTCTCAACATTGGGTTTACTTATCCAGATATGGATTCGTATTTTCTGGCATGGACACCAAAGACAAGCTAGAGGCTGCGTCCAATTGCTGTGGCATTCAATAGGCATAGTCCCGGCATCCTCTGGCTCCCAGCCAACCACTCAGGTTGCAGCTCAGAGTCGGACGAATTAGGTGGAGAGATTTCTGCTGTGGCGACATGCCGATAGTATCTCTCTCAGGGATCTACTAGTAGTCTGGGTGACTAGTAGAAAGTCTCTATGCACAGAGGGTGACTGCAGGTCTGAGCAAGTCACTCTTCAGGGGGAAGAAACTCAGTTTGCTTCCGGTGTAGCGCTGCTGCTGAATAAAAACTTATTCAGTTTGTCAACAAGAGTCCAAACGTATACTCCGGTGATCAAGCGAAGAGTCCACGTTGGTGTTGGCTAGCGATTTATGTACGGGCATTCCCCGGGCCGACACTTTGCTGAAACAAGGTTCCAGTCCCTATACAGACAACACTGGTCATCACATAATTGTCTCTGAGGGTGTGAAAACTGGCCAGAGAAGCAAAGTTTCTGAACTGTGCAGTGTCTTTTAAACCAGAACCAAGACAAGGTATGATCAGTCGAAAGTTTAGCAGTCATTTCAGACCCACGTGGGGTTACCATGCCCAACAGGTTTCTGATTGGTTGGTCAAGATGAGAGATGAGTAACAATGACCTCTGACATCTAGGACCGCAATTCAGATGTTCCCAAGAATCTCACAGACAGATAGGCGCCAGGAATGGGCATTGATCATGATAGCCAACCATGACTGGGTGCATTCCCATTTGGTCCTTATCTGGTCCTTATCTGAGAGAAAATACCTTAAATCAGAACTGCATGAATAGCTGCACCACAGAGATGAGAAAGAGAGATGGTGCCTCATTTAGGAAAGCACAGCAACACTTAATTCTGTCTTATTAATAAGCATTGCCACTACACACACAACCTCTCCGGCGCCTCGCTCATACCCCAGGTTGTGTACACTTCTGCAGCTACCAACGCACCCTCTTCTGTGCCCAGCCCTGGTTCCTAACTTACTCACACAGCTGTTGGTGCACCTTCTCTTGTGCCTGATTGTCACTGTGCTTCTCACACATGCAGCTGCTGGTGCATCTTGTACAACTGACCAGCCACCACTGCACCTCAACACACCATGTACCATTGGTGGCACCATCTCTTTGTTACCACCACATGTTCATCACCAGAGGTCTGCAGCCAGACAGACACCACTGACATCCCTGATAATCCTGTATCACCTGGGGGAAGGGTCCTTCTACTGCCCCGACACTCTGATAACACTCGTACTATCCTACCTCACTTAACTTACATAAATCTCTACCAGTTAGTGGACACTGCTCTCACATCACAACAGACTGCTGCCCCTTTAAATCTCCATACCTTTTAAAGCTCCACAATCTTTTATGGCTCCATTTCTCTCCTCAGTCTCCTTCAAGAGTGATGCTCTTCCCAGTCCCTTCCGTGTTTAAGGGATCACACTATACCCAGTTCCCTCCAGAACTGTTGCTATCATTACTCTCAGAGTTTAGCTGTAGCCATCAGACTGTCCTCTCACTTGCACTCAATCTCACATCTGCTGCTGTGTTGCTTCAGCCCAGCACTCTTACCACCGAGCCTCTACATACAGTATGAGAGACCTGATCTCCCACATTCACTTTTTCCTGTAGCTAACATAGGACTGAGTCCTGCTTGATCTCTCTTTGAGGGAAATAGTAGCTGTCTTCTTAAAACAGTCCCACAGCTGAGTCTAATTAACCCTCAAATTCCGCTCAGCTGTGCTGCCAAGGCAATGCGCCCATGTCTCAACAAGGGCTCTGTCTCTTAAAGGTGACACACCCGGGTTAGCATCATAATAATTTCTATTAATTAGGAAAAGGAGTAGTCTTAATACTGGTCTATGTGGTACTCCACTAATTACATCACTCCAGTTTAAACATTGAATTGAATGAAGAGGTTAGAAAATGGATGGATTATCCAGCTACAGTATATGTATCATTGGGATATCTTTACGTGGACTGGGAGTAAGGGGTTGGTAACCTGACACACTAGCCTTGGCGGGGAGGTGAACAACAGCTACTACAAGTATATTAAAGAGGAAACAGGCAGGCCCTCCTACAGGTGGAGTGAAAGATGGGTCTAATAGGACGGATCAAAGGTTGATAGAAACAACAGTGACTACCAGAAGTAAGGATTCTTTAGAAATGAGGGTGTGAATGGGAAAAGAAAACAACTTTCACGGGGTTGAGAATCCATAAGGCGGAATGAAGTATGCTGGAAGAGGCAAACATCTACCTTGCGCTGCAACAGCAGGTCAGATGAGTGGGATCCATGGCCGTGTTGAAAACCACAGTGCTGGTGGTTACAGCGTTGATGAAGGCAGGCAATAGGAAAGTGGGAAAGTCCCAAAAGGGAGCTTAATTCAAAGAGTAGTGACCTGCAAGATAGTGACCTGAAAAATGAGCCAAGCCAAGAAATAAGGGCATTTAAGATTAAATGGCTGAAGGCAACTTCAAGGAGAGAGTAGGATAGATTACACTTACAGTAAGTGCAATTCTAGTAATTGTTTTGTGTGGCAAGGTAGAATCTAAGCTAAACTTGTTTGGAGACATTTTGTATGAGTTGGAGAAAGAGGGACTGAAGATAAGCACAGATAGAAAAAAGAGAAGGAGAGGGTAAAGTTTTTCAGGAACCCATTTAAACGCAGGAGATTTGCTAGAGTAAAAAAACAAACGGGAAGCTCGAACTTGCCAAGGAGGAACTCGAAGCTTAAATTAGTTGTCAGTATGTTGAGCCAGGGAAGGGGAACCCACTTGGTCCACACATTGGAAAAGGTTTTCCCATGTGTTTATACACTTGGAAACAGGAAGTCCAAAATAACATTCCTTTGTTTAAAAAACACTGGAGATCCAAAAAATTTCACACCTAGGTTTTAGAGCAAAAATTGTATTACTCAGTTAAAACAATTGTTTTGAAATAATTGTATTAGAAGAAAAGCCCTTTGTTTTCCCATTTTTGGGTTATAAAATATAGTATAGATCATATCTGTGCTGTTTATTGTATGCTGCTTTATCACCTTAAACAAGGATGGTAGCAATTCTTAAGCCCACTGCACATTGATCATAGAGGAGAAATTGTAGTGCTCTTCACTCCCTAGGGGGAAGACTTCTGTTATCTTGTACGGTTCTACTTCCCCTGGTGTCACGATTGTAGTCCCTCCTCCTTAAGGGCGCTCCGGCTCTTTTCACTTTGGATCTAATTCTGTGCACCTGCCTCTTGTTCCAGCCTCCTTCCCGTTCCCGTTAAAAGCCAGACACTCAGTCAGTTCCGGGCTCTGCATCTGATTTTCATATCGTGCGAGCCCGTGTCCTGATGCGTCTGGCTCCGTCATGTTTTTAAGTCTCTGTTCCTGTTCCTGTTCCTGTTCCTGTTCCGACCCGGTTCCTGGTTTTTAATCTCCTGGATGGATCGCCTGGCCATGGACTTATGCTTGTGTTTTTGGATTCCTTGTCTGGATTACTTTCGGATTGTTTGCCTCGGCTACACCTCCCCCGTGCACCAGCGCACTTTGGACATGCCCCCCTGTTTTCATCCCCGTATTCCTGCATGACTTTTCCCCGGTGTTTCCTCACTACTTCGGATTGTGTCGTCCGCATAGGGTCCGGAAAGAACTGTTCGTTACACCTGGGTCCACTTTAGGTTCTGGTTCAATAGCATCTGGGCTCTGATTCAGACATTCTGTCCTAGGGTCTTCTCCACTGTGTTGAAAATTTTCATTCTAGCTAGTGAAGGTTGCTGGGGATGTGGTTGGAACATTATCATTTGCACTTCTGCCATGATTTGGATCAATAATATCACATTTAACACAAGGATAAAAAAGGACCATTTCATGAACGGCATTCCTACGAGCATCTCTCACTGCCAACACCCGCGCACTAATTAATCATTTGTCATTCCTCACGCTCTGCCCTATTTATACCCTCTCACTCCACTCAGTCCCTGCTCACTATTGAGAATAACCCTTGGCTTTCTCTTGTGTGCGTAACTACTCTCGACCTGATTTCTGGCTACTCGACCTTGTTTCCTCCCGCTTCGACTTCGCTTTTTTCTCGTTTTGGATTTGGATACTCTTGACCTGACACTTTTGGATACCTGACCTAGTTCTATTACCTCGACTACGACTTTTTGGCTTTTGCCTTTGGGATTTGGATGCCAATCACTAGCAAGAACCTACAGTCTTAGCACTGCATAGGGTCCAACCAGGTGCTCCTAACGCCCTCACTGACAAACCAGCTTCTGGATTTAGCTCATAACTCACAACCATCTCATCAGATTCATGGTGATGAGAAGGGACAACGTACTGTATACACTCATCTTCACTGTCTGTGCTACTGGTTTCTTTTCTGTTTGTCTTTTTTTAACCGTAGCTATCCAGGTTTCCCTATTCTATGGAAAATTACTCCTGGGCCGCCTCGCCAAATATTACCCCCGCAAACTTTGACACCTTTGTTAATTTATATTACAAGTCTTTATTAAACAAGGCACCTGAAGAGAACAATGATAAACAACAGATTTCTGTTACCATGAGAAACAGAAGTCATGGGGCACTCAATATACACTATATATACACACAATACATTGCATTGAGAGCAAATTCGAACTGCCAAGAGGGAGAACGCTGAACTCCAAACAAAGCTGAAGCCACGTTGTTTGGCTGGACATATCTAATACATATAGACTGTACTAAACCAGCTTACACTAGTTACTTTGGTGATTTGCAAATACAGAATGTTTCGTGTTGAAGGATTACACCACAGGCTGGCAGCAACTTGAAGTAGATATAGCAATGGCGTGTTCCATCTCTCAAATGCTGTTCATGGTCATTGGGGTCATAAGGGTAACATCAGGGCAGAAGTTATCACCACCATGAAGCTACATGGATGACCTCACAAGCTTGCTGAGGACAGCTGTGTGCACAACAATCTAGAGACTGGATAATCTGGTTACTTGGGCAAGAAGGAAATTTAATCTAAGTAAGTCCAGAGGCCTATGAATGAGGAAGGAGGTAAGAAATGACAAGATCTACTTTTCAGTAGGTGGACAACCTATCCAGAGTCTTCACAGAGATTATACAGCAGAGCTATCAGACAAACTGATGGGAAAGGCTGTCCTCCAGGAACTCTCAGATAGCCTGGCAAAAATCAATCAGAGTCGGTTACCTGGAAAGTACAAAGGTTGTGTTACCAATTCACACTATACCAGAGGATAATGTGGCCACTGAAGATATGCAAAATCACTTTAACAACAGTTAAATAGATAGACAGGAAAGATTACGCTTACATCCTGAAGTGGCTATGCCTTCCACTATGTCTCTCTGAAACAGCCCTTTTTTGGGAGGGATGCTTTCCAGCTTCCTCTGAAAGCCATAAGCCTAGGCTAAAAGCAGGAGAAAAGCAGGCTGATCACGTAGTTGAAATAGTCCTGTGACCAGACAATTAAGGATGCCAATACCCAGGTGCAGACTGGAAGAAGTTGAAGGGCACATGATGAGATGCAGAAAGCAGTGAAGTGTCACGGCTACGTATAGTCACACACAAGCCTCCTCTAATTTCTTCAAATGCAGACTCATCAGTTAATCATCCAATCAGTCACCACCGCACCAGAGCACTTAAGGGCTCTTTCCCATCATCTTGGTGCTCAGTATTGGGTATCCCACTGGAGCTCCTAACCTTCATGTTTTCTCATTACCTGTGTACTGTCATTTTCATGAACCACCGGTTTACTGACCTGCGCTTGCTACGACTACGACTTTGGATACTACATATAAGTACATCTGGCTCTCACAAAACCTGTGCTTCAGGTTATATCATTCACTGCATATGGTCCAGCTTTAATCTTGGCTGCTGTGCTGTAACATGAAGGTTACAACATCCAGAAGTGGTTGGATCAGTCCAAAAAGGTCAAGCAGACCTTGGATGGGGGCAGCCACTCCATGAGCATGAAGGAAAGATAGAGGGTGAAAGCAGTGGCACAAGGACAACAGAAAAGCTTGACTAAGTGGGAGAGTGTGGTGAACAGGGAAATCAGCTGGGCGGACATGTGGGAAATCCCACAAGCACCACTTAGTTTCCTGTACAGGGCTACCTATATCCTCTTGCCTACCCTGAAAACCTCCACCAGTAGTACAGGACAGAGAAGGCCTACCATCATTGTGGCACCCTCAATATAAGGCTCCAGCACATATTGACAGGCTGCAAGACGGCTCTGTTTCAGGGGCGATACAGATGAAGACACAATCAGATCCTTACGAAGCTGGCAGAGGTGCTGGAGACCAAGAGTAAGGAAGTAAGGGGGAAAAGTCTTCTCTCATTACCACAGCAGGTTATGTTCATCAGTAAAGGGCAGAAGGTAGGGGAAAGCAGTGAGAGGGCAATATCAAAACATCTTACACCAGGAGTGGAGTAGAAGATGGAGGTGGACCTTGGCAGGCCCTAGGGAAATCTGCAGCACATTGTTAAGTCATGACATAGCATGGTGGGCAGAAGAGACCAAGGCTTTGCTTCATGCAGAACTAACTGTGCTATGGAAGGAGGGAATGGAAGTTGAACATGAGCAGAAGTGGCTGAAATACTCTCAGTTTGCAGCAGAGTGCAGAGGAGGAGGTTGGATACAGTCTACACTCTGGAAGTGTGATGCTGAGGCTTTATAAGTACATAAATGTTAAGTTTCCTTAGGGATGTGGGAGGGGCTGGCTTGACACTGAAGAGGGCAGTAAGGGGATTAGCAGAAGAGGTGAAAAAAATGAGTTTTTGGCTATGGATGAGGAAAAGGGACAGGAGATGGGGGCCAAAAACCCCTATGTAATAAAGGCCAGTTGCAGGAGGCAGCAGAGAGACGTCCTTGTCACTGCCCCACTACTAGGAGATAAGGGGGTGAAACATTGATGAATAGAGATCCTGTGGCTGAAGACCTTGTAGCTGGTCTCTTGGCACTGTAGGAGGTGCAGCGAAAGGCATGCAGGTTAACATCCACCTGTATAAAAGATGATGATTATGATGAAAAAGTTCAGTTCAAGAGCAAAAAGCTCTTGCAAAAAGAACATTTAGTCAATTCAAGGCTGTTGTAAGGCTATTTTGGTCAGAAATTGTATCACATCACTGTGACACGTAACATGCAGATATACCAGTATAGTATAACTTCAATCAATCAATCAGTCAATCAATGTTTATTTATCAATGCACGAATAGTACAGCATACAGCGGTGTTGTCGGCAATGAAATGCTTTAATTTCATTGCTCCAGTACTGTTCTTTGTAGGTGTATTTAAAAAATGCACATTGCTGACAGGGGCTGTCATTTTCCAGTAGCCCACTGGAGGACGACAAACGTCTATGTTTTGCAAAACAGGCAGCTCTGCCTTCAGAAAGCAGCAACACTTTGCATATGTGCAGGAGTTTTTCACAACATGCACAGAAGTTCATGTTCTCTTTGTAAAAAAGTTGAAAATACATTTCACCATAAACCTCTTTAGTTGTTATTTTTGTTATTGTACTGCATAATTTATTCTTTACATTCATTTTGTTGCAAAATACTCTTTATTGGCTAACATAATCAACTTCATTCCCTCACAAAATTGATGACACCCTGTGGGCTGATAAAGAAAGCTGACAAGATAATTAAGCAAACATGGTTTTCAAAGACCAACTTACTTATTTCCCAAATAGTGTATTTTTAGCTGTTACAGTATACACCACATTGTACCATACATTGATAGATATAGATTATGTACCTGATAATCTGTGCACCAATCAGTATGTGTTGAAGTGTGGTTTGTCTCTCTTTCACCATTATTTTTAAAGCAAGGGTTACCATATTCATGTAGAAATGTGTTGATTTTCTTGCATCTTAATGTCAAACGCTCTTGCTCAATGATAAGGCAATTATCTTGTACAATGTGTATGATGATTGTATTAATAGCATTATAACATTGTTCATTTAATGTCCTATTAATCCTTCAATAAATGTCACATTTACAGTACCTTGCAAAAATATTCACTTCTTTCCAATGATCCATTTTGTTTAATTTAAAATGATGCATACAATTTCAAAAAATTGATTGTTTTAACACTGAAAACGTTTACGGATGAAAGAAGTTGAATGCAAAAATATTTTGATTCAATAAGTATTCACCCTAAAGATGCGAGTCTTTTTGGATAAGACTCAATCAACTTTGAACACCTGGATGGTGCAATGGTTTCCCATTTTTATGTGCGAATTCACTCAGGCTCTGTCAGGTTGGTTGGGGTTCATTAACGGACAGTAACTTTATGTCTTGCCACAGATTTTCTATCAAGTCTGGAGCAGGGCAGCTCAAAGACATTCATTTTCTTCTTGTTAAATCACTCCAGTGTACATTTTACAATGTGGTTTCAGTCATTCACCTGCTGATAGATTAATTTTGGTCCTTATTTTAGGTTTTAGCAGATCGGAGCAGGTTTTTTTCTATTCTTAGTCTGTATTTTGCTCCACCCATTTTTCTTCTTAGTCTTGACAAGCTTCACCTTTGTTTGCTAATGATGTTTGCTAACAGAGAAGCAAGACTATAACATAATGCTGCCACCATGCTAGATTGTAGGATTATTATTTATTGAGTGATACACTATTCTGGTTTTGTGTCAGATGTAATTCTGACATCATATAAACCAAAACTCTTTTTTCTTGTCTGACAACAAAACCTTTTGGCACAAGTCTACAGTATCTTTCAAATCCTTTATTGAATTCTCCATGCAGGATTTGAGATGGTTCAATTTCAGTCCAATACAGGCCCAGTTTTGTGGAGGGACTAGGATATCGTTGATTCATAGTCATTTTCTCCAATGTCATTCATTTAATTCTGTCATTCAGACAGAGATGTCATTCATTTAAAGATGGCATCTTTAACCAGTTTCCTCCTCTCCCAGCTGCTCAGTTTGGAGGGACAACTTGCTCTAGGCAGTGTCTTTGTGATACATGTTTCTTTACAACAACTTCACTATGCTTAAAGGGATATTCAGTGACTTTAATTTTTTATAACCTTCTTCTGATCTGTACAACTTATTCCTGGATGTTCTGAAAGCTCCTTGGTCTTCATGGTTGAACATTTTCTTGAATGAAGTTCATTACCTGACTGAATGACCTTAAAGAGAGACATGTATTTATTCTGGAATCATGTGTACCACTATTACTGCAAACAAAATAATAGGATAGTAGTTAAACTGATTTATCATGATCATTATTTAGCGGGGGTGACGGTGCTGCCTTGGGTTCAATTCTGGATCTGGGGTGCTATCTTTGTGGAGATTATGACATCCTGTCCAGGGAATACCCTGCCTTGCACCAGTTGCTTGTCAGGAAGGGCTTCATCTCCCCTGCAGCCGTGAATTGGAAGTGTTTAGAAAATGGATGGACGGATTATTTAGCTGACCATGATCCTCTAAATAATGATAATGATTTATCAGTCATTCATGAATTCTATTAATTTATTTTCCCATGTAAATTCAAACTCTTTTGTACATAATCATTGTGTACAAAGTGATTAACAAGAAACTAAAACAGACAAGGCAAAAGCAGAGAATTTTTTTAATAGTACATTTTGAATGTGGTTTACAGATTAAGCAGTTTATTATACTGAAAGCTTTTAGTTGCTGTCCTTTGTCACTCTTGTCAATCTCTGAGGAATTAGCAAGAGTGTCTCATGCAGATCTGATATTTCCAGTGACGGTCTCTTAACATAGAGAAAACAAGAAATTGTTAGCACAGGCTAATACAGGCAGCTTGTGCTGCACTGTTCTCCTACAGTATTTCCCTATCTGAATGTTGAATATGATTGTTTAAACTGGAATTCAATTTGGAAACAAAAAAGCCTTATGTGTTTTTAATAGGAAGAAAATATCAAAATTCTAAAAAATATGTTTTAAAATAATGTATTCTTTAATTTCCATAAACTTTCCTATATTAAAAAATGTCAACAACATTACTTTATTGAAGGAGCTCCAGCAGAACTGACACATTTTAGTGTCATAGACACTATTACAGTATTACAGGTAATAGAAGTCCAAGTAGGTAGCTGCATCAGCATGTGTAGTCTGCAAAGGAACAAGTAAAGGTTTATTCCATTCTGAAAAGAGAAGATAAGAAACACAGCTTTTTGGCTGTGGGGCCTTCTTCAGACTTCTTCACACCTTTGCAGCCTATGCATGCTGACGCGGCTATCTACTTGAACATCTTCAACCCACTGCTGCTGTCACCCACTATGCCTTCCGATAAATCTTTTTGCAGATCTCTTTGTCATGCCATCTCCTCCTCCCTGGGCTACTTGCCCCCTTCTCTCACCAAACTGGCATTCTGTCTCTTCACAAAGATCTGTTCCAAGACCAGGCTTTCTAACCACTTCCTGTTCCTATACAGATGTCGTCATTATAACATCAGTCCTAAAGGATTTCATCTGAAATTTAACACCTTCTCCTTTGACTTGGACACCACCCAGAGTAACACTCAGAAACTTCAACAGTTTTTGAGGAAACTAATGTTTTCTACCATTTTCCCCCTCAAATTACAGATTACTCATTCTGACAACAACAAGGAAGTTTTATGGCTAATAGCTCCACATCATCGTTCCTTTATAACTAACTGTAAGGAATCCCCAATGAAGAGGTTTCCGGATCCTATGCAGACGCAGGAGCAGGTAGATATTGAGACAGGTGTACAATCCGGAACGTCAGGCGAGATCGTGGTGAAAAGGCAAAACGTAGTTCAAAATCCAGGAAATACTAAGAGAGGCGAACAATCCAATTCAGAAGGCGAGGTTCAAGGTCGAGAGGCAAAAGGGTAGTTCAGAATCCATGAGTAGTATAGTAAGCGAGGTTGAAATAACTGCGAGGTAGAGCTCTCTACGAGAAGGCTCAATACTGAGCAACGGGAAGCGGGTTTGGATGGTATAAATAGTGCTGCGTGCCGCACGGTAGAGTGTGTGCTGATGGATTAACACGTGTGGCGGCGCTTGTTATTATTTACCCGCTGCTGGTACTGGATAGTTTTCTTATGAGTTAATCACCGCTGGCTGCCGGTCGTGACACTAACCTCATCAGATCCCTCATCTCCAAGTTAAACCAATTCCTCATTGGCGATAAAGATAAAAAACTCAATCATCTTTTACAGAAAAAAAAGTCAACACAACCACTACCTCCACTAATCCTAATCTTGCTGTTACTATACCCTCAGACATTTCCCTTTCACAGGATGAGTGATCTCTTCTCAGCAAAGGCCTCAGTTTTGTACCAGTTCCCAAGAAGCTGGACATCCCCTAAGCCCAAGTTGTCCTCAACTGCTCAGAGCACATTTTGCTGATAACTTCTCTTCACCGGCAGCTGATAACACCCCAGTTATTGATTCCATTAACAAAATAAAGTCCCCCCTCCGGCCATTTTCTGTCAGTATTTAATTAATCAATGTAACAGTCAAGGTCCCAAGACCATTTCCATACCTAGGAAACACAGGTCTAACCCCACCCAAGGAGAAATTCAGGTGCAAAGACCTGTATATCAATGAAGCCTCCAGACAACTTACCAATACTTCTGCCTCTTCCACAGGATCCTACCACTAACTACCAAAAGGAAGTGGTATCCACCATTTCATTTCTGAACAGCAATAAGGAACTCCCCGAGGAGGCAAACTGTCTCATCATTGAACATCCTCTGGTATATCAATTTTACCTCCCCCCCAAAATCCACAAACCTGACACCCCTGGATGCCCTATCATCTCTGCATGCACCTGTCCCACAACTCACATCTCAGCCTTTCTCTACAGCTTTATGAGACCTCTGGTTGAAGGGTTTCTTTAATATTTTAAGGACACCAACCATGCTCTCCAACTTTTCAATGATTTCCAGTTTTAGGACCCAGAATGTTTCATTTTGATGGATTATTGATGGATTATATGGACACTTGGCAAATTCAATTTAGGGGAAGCAACATACACCGCTACGCACAAAAGGGACATGGGCATTAATATAGATTTTTCTTATCAAGATAATAAGGGAACCAATAAAAAGCAAAATTAATTTACAACATAAAATGAATACCCCATTTAGAACATTGTATTCCATGTTGTATAACAAAAATGTTATAGCCTTTGAAAGAATTCAAAGAATGGCAACAGGAATGATTCCTGATCTCATGGGATTGTCATATCTGTATGACAGATACCGGTTAAAGGAAATATATATTTAGTATAAAACAAAGGAGAAGGAGACTAGTATATATTGATCCAAGTATATAAAAATCCTAAGATTTGTAGATAGGTTCCACCCTAGGAGCTACTTCAGATGCATCACCCGTAAGTCACTACACAGCAATTAATTTAGGCCAGAGAATATGAAACAACTGTACAGATAAGAGTTTTGAGTATCTGTAGTAAGCTTTCTAACCCAAAATCTGGGCTCCTTCAAGAAAGTTTGATAACATTTTAGACACAGAGATATGTAACTACAGAATGAGCAAGGCAGACCAAAGTACATCCTCTCATTTGTGGGTTAAGGGAAAGTTTGGCATGTTTTCAAAGTGTGTGTAACTCATTGTTTAATTGTTAATTTTTAAAATTATCTGCAAAAAATAATTCTGAAAATATTGGTTCTTTAATTGTGTGAATCACAAAACTGATTATACTTGTACTAAATACAAAACCTTAGCAAACCACATAACACTGCTTTGTGATTTCATCTGCTCAGAAGATGGAATGTCAGTGGTTGTAGCAGGAAAAATGGCAGTCTTTATGTAGTCATTTCCAGCAAATGTAATTCAGTTCAGGGAGTTACTGGTGCAGCTGCGCTCATTCTTTACCCTCTTGAATTCCTCAACAGGTCTCATTGGCACCCCCCAACACCCCCTCACACACATTTACCTGATAATGGCATAAAGAGACTACTAATTATATTTTGGTAATATTGCTGAAATTTCATTGTGCCTCTTGAACTATCTGGAAATAGAAAACAACGAGAATGCAACAATCTGCTTTTAGTTTTTCAATTTGCTTTTGAAATGAAATGAAAAAATGAACTTACTCGCGGTGGTTGTCATGGTAGCTGGAAGCACCCACAAGGTAGTAAGAACTCGGAACAGTCCAAGACATAGGTTCATCAAAGCCATTGACATAGTCAGTCCACTTGCAGTTAGAATTGCAGATCTTACTATCACTGCAACAGTAGAACTTCCACCTAAAATTAACAAAACATTAACGTTCAGGCCATCAAAATGGAAATATTTTTATTTAAAAATGCAGTAATGGTTACATTGATAAATTAATTAAGCATTGTAAGTGAGAACAGTGATAATTAAGTTCTTGGCAAAGAACAGGGAAACAACTAATGGGAACACAGGATGGGACTTGACAAACAAAAGAGAGTCGTGGATCTGCTTAAGGATAAATGATTGTACAGCCATATACAGTATATTAGATTTATTCATATTAATTTCAAAATCCCAAATACAAACTGCTTGACTATATAGCAAAAATAACAGGTAAAATAAACCAGTTACTGTAAAGAGTAACAGAGTATTTAGGAAAGCAAAATCAAATATTTTACAATAAAAGAACCCTTTACTCTTTCATTGATTAAGCTTTGAGACAGATACCTTTGTATTTTCATCTGAAACACTATGATCAGTGGCCTTATTCGCACTAATTAGGTACGCATGGAAGATAATACTGAGCCAAACTCTGCTGATTACCCTGCTGCTGGGATTTATTTCAGTGAAATGTTTAGATTTTCTTTTAAGAGCAACATTTCTCTTAACATAAGTTGTAAACAAAATAAAAAAAAATAAAATTACCTTCAATCCTCACGTTTGTTGTCATGATAACTGTACATGCCGGAAATGGCTGATTTTGGTGGACAGGTAAATTCAAATTGCTGATCAAAATCATTCACATAGCCTGACCAAGAGCATAATGGAATGTTTTCAAAGGTACGTTTGCAGCTGAAACTCCATAAACGATCCTCATATTTATTATGATGAGTACTAGAAAGGATAAAAAATAAAAGTCAAAGCTTTTAAATCTACAAAAAAAATCACTATTTTTGGGCTTTCTTGTGAAGCTTTAAAGTTGCAAGAGAATACACATTACATATACTGTAATATTAACATAGTATGATCCGAGAAACAAATCTGGTCGTTTCTGTTATTGTAAATGTTTTAAAATGCCCCCAAAGTTTAAGCAGTAATTCTAAAATGCAAACAAAATACACAAATTTCCAAAATACCTAACTTTCCTAATATAATTATACCATTAGGAAAGGTTCGGCTATTCTCAGCAACAACACAATGAGCAATGTGTTGGACACACCCCACCTGACCTGAAGCATCATACTCTATAACCTGTCGGGGACAGTATCTCAGCACAACACATGCCTAGTCATTCATTATTCCTGTATTGTAATTTTGGCCTCTATGTTATGGTTATAACATGCTATATAATCTATGTCATGGTTATAACATGCTAACCAGTACTGCTTACATATTTTTTCAAAGAAAAAAAAAAGTGAAACAATGATTTAAAACAGAACCAAAAATTCTGAAAATAGAACCTGAATTCCTCAATAGAATTATTCTTGGCATTCTGTTTCCTTTTCTAAAATATAATAAATGGATTTATGTACAGATAAGGGACAAGGATATGGAGAAGACATTTTCTTAAGAATAAGAACATAAGACAAGTTAGAAACAAGAGGAGGCCATCCATCCCAGCTAGCCTGGTTTGGTTGAAGCTAAATTGTGTATTGGTTTCCTCTATAGCACAGAGTAGCTTGTTCAATACATCCCCATCCTTTGGGTAAAGAAGTTCATCCTGTCCTCAGATTTAACTGAACCACTGCATAGTATCCAGTGTGTCTTCAGGAAATAATAAATAAAGAAGCATACTTTGCTTGTTATTATCTCCACCTTTGCCATATAGTATACATTGATTTGGCAGAAAACAAATTTAAATATGGATCTATATGTATGTAATGACATTCAGATGTTTTATTTGTTGATATACAATATGACAGGCTACAGATAGCCTTGGTTATAATAAAGATCATAGCAACATCAACATCTCACCTGCTTATGTAATAAATAGACTCGTATGATGGACAAGTAAAATGCAAAGGTTGGTCATACTCATTTTCTGACCGTGGTTCTGAAAAAAAATTTAGTGATCCATGTCCTCCTGAAAGCTGACTTTTTGCCCCAGTTTTAAGTCTTTAGCACTACATTGGAGTAGCTTAACAATATTAAAGTGAATGTCCTTGAACGGCAAATCAAGGTCCTGACTTGAACATGATCAAGCAACTGTGGGAAGAATTGAAAATGATTGTCCATAAGCAATCCCCAAGCAATCTGATAGAGCTGAAGTACAGCTCTCAAGAAGAATGGGCAAAAATTGCTCCACTTCAGCGTGCAAAACTTGTAGAGGCTGTAATTGCTTCCACCAAATTTTGAGTTCACAGGTTATAACACTTAAATAATCAACATATTCAATCTTTCTTTAGATTTTTGGCATTTACTGTTACTTATCTTACCCTTAGAGCTATTCAGTTTAAGCACTCAGGTTTTGACTAAAATATTACGTTTCATAATGCTTATGCATCATATTGTAATTTCACAAAAAGGAGTTCCATAGGAACAATCTGAATATTAAATGACACATACATTTACCAGACTTCAAATTCACTGTACATTTTGCTAGTTTATTAATGCAGTCCTTTCTCAATTTGATAGAAAAGCAAAATAGTTAAGCAGTTGTAGAACAAAAAAAATAATGTTATAAAGATGACTAAACTCACCCTGTGCACTGACAACAAGAGTTAAAACAAAGAGAATTATTTTCTTCATAACTGATTCAGAAATGAGCAAGGTCTGCAAATCCTGGTTCCCTACAGCTGGTTTTCCCAACAGTTTATATACTGTTCAGTGTCTGGAGCTCATGCAAGGGCAATCATTTCAAGGCCACTTTGATGTAAAAATTTGCATACATGGGTAAAACATATATTTAAACAGATGTGCTTAAAAATGATAATTTGATAAAAACATTGTAAACAGTAAAACACAAAGTAAATTGCTTTCATTCAGGTTTTGAATTTTGTACTACAAATATATCTCCATCTCACACAAAAGTCACAAAAAGTTCTGCCAAATGGGAGTAAATATATGTTCATTTATTTCTGCATTTAAAAAAGATTTTGATTTTATGGCACACATTACCAATTAAAATAACTATGATTTAGTTTAAAATTCAAGGGACCAAGACCACAATAAACCCAATCAGAGATCTAATAATTCCAGAGTACATGTGCCTTTGTCAGATCAAAAACAAACACAATTTTGTTATCTAATGGAAGCAATTAACAATCTTCAATTAAAAAAATTAAATAACTAAAAGCACATTAAGAGCTTATCAATAATCACCTGCAGTTAATCATAAATATCAATATTGTTGCAATTAGGAGGTTAGATAAATATTTATGCTTCCCAGCACATAGAGAATTAACATAGGGAATTAACCTACCCTGTGTTTGATACAATGAGCATTATCTATAAATGTTAACTTACCTGTCAGGTCGGGCTAAATGAAACTCTGTTAAATCATTAAGGAGTGGCACAGTGGCGCAGTGGTTAGCATTGCTGCCTCACAATACTGGGACCTTGGGTTGAATTCTAACCATAGGATGCTAAATGTATGTTCTCCCCATGTTCATCAGAACCTGCTAACAACCTGTGTCAACCAATGGCCTCCTGTGCTTACATGTGGGTTTCCTCTAGGTGCTCCAGTTTCCCTCCACAGTCCAAAAACATGGTGGCAAGTTAAATAGCTTCTGGGAAAATTGGCCTTAGGTGTGAGTGTGTGCATGGTTGTGTCTGTGTGTCTGCCCTGTGATGGACTGACGTCCCATCAAGGGTGTACCCTGCCTTATCCTTTTGCTTGCTGGGAAAAGCTTTAGCTCCCCCATGACCCTGAATTGGAAGAAGCAGTTAGAAAATGAACGAAAAGATAAATTGTTAAGTTTGCCCTCTTAGACCATTAATATTTAACAGTGACTGAATATTCCTAGTGAGGACATTGAAGTGGTCTTCATGAGAATCCTTTATATGATTAAGTAGACCTTAAGGCAGAATCCCATTGCTTCAGAAGTTGAGTCTGGGCTTATAGGTGGATCTGGCATAGCTAGGACCAAGTTTGGTTTGTTGTGATTTCAACCCATAGAACCCATAGAGTATGTTATTATTTATGTTAACACTGGCTATTATGTTCTGCATTGTATATAGTAAGTCTGTCCACTTATGTTTAAAAAAAAGGTAAAAGACTCTACAGAACTACAAATGGCATCAAAGTGAGTTCAAACCTTATTAAAAGAAATACCAGCATATCACATCCTCACCTTCCATCACAGCTTCAGGGGCATCAGAACTTGCTATCAACCTGTGTCAACTAATGGCCTCCTGTCCTTACTCAAATGGTAGAAAAACTAGGCCTGCTAAGGACTGATACTTGGAAGAGATATACAGTACCAAGGAGAGCTGTTGAAATGAAAATCTGTAGACACACTGGCTCTCCAGAACTAGGATTGCATGGGCATATTAGAAGGGTAATACAGCCTTAGGAAGACTGCAAAGGAGATCAGGAAGATACTAGTCTTTTGAATTGTTTGTTTTTTTTAATTTATAGGCAGGTTAACTGAACAAAGAACCAAGAACATTGAGAGATGATTTGACTGAAGTATTTAGGATCCTAAGGGATATAGATAGGGCTAATTGAGGTAATCCTTTCACACTTAATAACAAAATCCTCTGTTTTGTTTCACATTTGCAGTCTCACTGGAAGGAGAAGGAAGTGGAAGCGTAGACTGTGTGACTGTTGTCATGTGTAGTCATCATATTGTCACGGATATGGGAAAGGACGAACCGTGGAATGGCAGGAGAATGAACAGACCCTATGCGTAGCGGCAAGACAGGGGTTAGCCCGGACTCAGCTGTTCAGAAAATGCCATATAGAAACCTATGCCCTCAGGCCATGGACAGGAGCGACCTGGTGCTAGGTGGGTCTCAGGACATCCAAACCTCAATGCTGAGTGAGGAGCAGAGCAGACACAGGAAGTAAATAAGCTACACAACACGACACACCAGAAAGACATGAATAATCACAGGGAACTAGGAACAGGACAGAAGTAGAACGCCCTCTAGGTGTACTGGGTGTAACAGTACTCCCCCCTTCAAGGGCGGCTCCTGATGCCCAAAAAAGAGCTGCACAGCACTGGGGGGAGAAAAAACCTCATTTAACTGAAAGGAAACCTCTGGGAGTCCACGGCTGAGAGCTACCCCCTCCTTTGGGGTAAAAAAACATTTATTGAGTAGAAGAAGGGGGGGCCAGGCTGGGCTCCAGAGGAGCAAGACAAAAAACCAGATCGAACAAGCAAAAAAAAGTCACGAATAACGAAAATAAACCCTGATGGAACAGGAGAACAAACAACACATAAGGGCATGGAAGCCCAGACCAGAGGACATGGGAACCCAGGATAGAGAGACTGGCGGGCGTGGGAGCCCGGGACAGACAAAACACATTAAAAAAAAATCGCACACAACAGAAATAAACCCTGGTGGAACAGGGGAACAAACCATACATTAGGGCATGGAAGCCCAGATCAGAGCGCATGGGATCCCAGAGCCAGGGAGACCAGGGGACATGAGAGCCCGGAGCCAGGGAGACCAGGGGGCATGGGAGCCCGGAACACAGAAGCAGCAGCAGGCGTGGGAGCCCGGGACAGAGGGAAAACACGCAACACATATAAACCCTGATGGAACAGGGGAACAAACCACACGTAAAGGAAATAACCCACAACAGATAGGGAAGAGCAGGGGGCATTGAATCCCAGAACCAGGAGCCTAGAGTAGGCTCAGCATTCTGTCACGGATGTCGGAAAGGACAAACCGTGGAATGGCAGGAGAGTGATAAGACCCTATGCGTAGTGGTGAGACGGGGGTTAGCCCAGGCTCAGCTGTTCAGGAAATGCCATATAGAAACCTATGCCCTCAGGCCATGGACAGGAGCGACCTGGTGCTAGGCAGGTCTCAGGACATCCAAACCTCAATGCTGAGCGAGGAGCAGAGCAGACACAGGAAGTAAATAAGCTACACAACATGACACAACAGAAAGACATGAATAATCACAGGTAACAGGAACAGGACAGAAGTAGAGCGCCCTCTAGGTGTACTGCGCGTGACACATATATAGTGTTATATGTACAGTATGTGCAAATGAGCTGTTGATGTAAAACTTGAATTGTTATTTCTTTACACAAAATCCACATAATTAATTTATACATGTGTAGTCATCATTTGTAATTTAATTCAACAAAATTAGAAGACATATTTAGAAGGAAGTGAACAGTTAATGTATGTGCAAATTTGCTGATGTAAAACTTGGACTGTTGTGTTTTCATTGTCATTGTCATTTTCATTGTTTTCATTTGTAGCAATTTCATTGTCCAATAATTAGCCATTAGCTAGCCAAAATTCATTATAGATGGCTTAGGATCACCTTGCTTAATAGTTAAACTTTGGCTAAACACATCCTCTAGAGACCCTTCTTATTGGTAATCCAAAAGAAGCAACTTTGAAACTCTGTAACTGTCATGCCCTCATGCTCCTACTCTGTCATGTCCCTAGTTTCCCTGTGCTTTGCTTGTCCATCCGGTTTGTCTTAGTTGGGGCTATATATTTCCGGGTCCACCTTTCCTCCTCGCTCAGCATTGATGGTTTAGATGTCTTGAGACTCGCCTAACACCAGGTCGTCTCCTCTGCAGCCTGAGGGCATACAGTAGGTTTCTACCCGACATTGTATGACCTCCTGAGCCTGGGCTAACCCCCGTTTTGCCACTTCGCATTGGGGCTTTTTTGCTCTCCTTAATTTAATTTGTGCCTCCTGCTTGCCATGTTAGGCTCTGGTGTTTCCTGTGACCCTGTTCTGGATAAAGCTGTTTAGAAAATTGATGGATTAAATAAAAACATTACTCAACTTACCAGTTTGAAAATAATATTTACTTCCTAGTAATTAATTAAACGGGTTATCCTTGAAACCATTGAGAATATGATATGATGTTCCCGAATTAAAATTCTTCTTCATCTGTATATTTCCCACACTTGCAGGTTGTTTCAGCAGTGCAAAAACAGATAAAAATAGTACATTAGGAGTTCCATTCTACAATATGGAATCCAGGATTACACAAAAGCAAGAAACTGAGGCTTGGTTAATGGTGGCCAGACTGGGGGCAGTGCTTGTTTTCTGTCCATGTTTTATTGTTCTGTTAATAAACTGTATATTGTAAAATTTCAGCCCTTGTGTTGCTTTTTATTTTGTCTGATTGACTTCTCAAAGCCATAAAATCACTGCAAATTTCTAATTGTTCCATTGAATTCCACCATCACATCACTACAAAATCAATATAACCTACAAGAAAACAGTACCTGTTTTGCTGGTGTAATGAAATGAGGGTTTTTATTGTACTGTAACAATTAGAAATTGGAACAGTAAATTGACAGAGTGCTTTAACACCTGTTACAAATCAAACACAATAATTTACAATTGGACTCTAAATAAACAATTGGTACAATGTCAAAACATGCATGACAAATCAACAAGAGCAATAGAATATATTTGTGAATTGATCTGCTGTGAAATGAAAAGTTGAACGTTTAACAGCATAACAAGATAAGAAGTAATATAATCAAAATTAAAATATATAGACTATAATGTGTTATGGTTTACCTAGTAGATTTTATGAGTCTCCGATAGTTAAATCACAGTTATTTACAATATGAATTTGAAACAATGAATTATCAAACATGTGCTTACAACCATAGTTTAACTCTCAAGAATTATGAGAATAAAGAACACTCAAAGATCTGTTGGCTAAATGCTACTTGATGGGTTTGAGCTTCCCGCTGATGGGAATGATGTGCAGGGCCCAGTGATTCAGGTTCTTCAGCTGCCTGCTTTGCTGGAAGTGTCCCGGCGCAAAGAGATAAGAGAGAGAAAGAGCTTTGCCTAATGTTGCTGAGGGCTTCTCTGTACGGAAGTTAGCAACACAGTTGTCTACTTGGGTCTGGTACCAAGTAAGTGAGATAGGAGAAACTCGGTTTGTCACGACTATAGTTTTTTATTGAATATGCCTAGATACTCAGAATCTCAATAAAAAAAGTCAAACTTATTAGTCAGGTGAAAATAATAATTGGTTTGCAAAAACGTTTTATGCAAAGCATTCACAGCTTACTGTACATAGAGGATCAAGCTGCCTTGTGAAGACAACAGAAAGATTATTAGAACTAACAATTTATAAAAATTCATTACACTTTTATAGCGCTTTTCTGGAAACTCCACTCAAAGCACTTTACAGGTAATGGGGACTCCCTTCCACCACTGTCAATGTGCAGCATCCACCTGGATGGATGATGTGGCGGCAGTCATTGTGCGCACAGTATGCTCACATTGCATCAGCTATCAATGGGGAGGAGAACAGAGTGATGAAGCCAATTCATAGTTGGGGATTATTAGGAGGCCATGACTGATAAAAGCCAGTGGGGAATTTGGTCAGGATGCTGGTGTAACACCCCTACTCTTTTCAATAAACACCCTGGGATTTTTAATGACAACAGAGACTCAGGATCTTGGTTTTACATCTCTTCCAAAGGACAACGCCCTTTTACAATAGAGTGTCCCCATCACTATACTGGGGCATTAGGACCTATACAGACCACAAGGTGAGTGCCCCTTACTTGCCCCTCTAATACCACTTCCAGCAGCAACCTTAGTTTTTCCCAGGAGGTTTCCCATCCAGGTACTGACCAGGCTCACACCTGCTTAACTTTAGTGGGTTGCCAGTTGTGAGTTGCAGGGCAATATGGCTGCTGCTGGACTCTTGATTAATATTTAATTCTAAGTGCTATAATATTATGTGCTGCTATGCAGGTTATAAGGACATGTTCAGCTCATCCACTTGTTTTTTCATTGCAATTGAGCTGAAAGTTGGATGAAGCGAGATAGTAGTGTACTGTATTTAGTATGCATCTGCCTACTAAATCCAAAAGCTAGTTGCAATGGACCCTGTGTGTTTGTGTCTTTCTGTTAAATTGCAAGAACTAAAAAATGATTTAGCAAGAACACAGCTGGTCCAAACAAAATACTGTGTCTGGACCACATTCCCCAGAAGCCTTTGAGGAATGAGTTGTTGATGCCCTGCAACAGGGTAGCCTGCTGTTGTGTATAAAAATGTTAATTACTCCAAGATCTTTCTTAATTACTCCTGTACCCTTCCTGTATGTTTATGTTAGTGTATATGAAACAAAGAAATTGTGAAAGGTATGTACCTCCTTTTTTACTCCAAATCACTGCAGTATTCCATAGTTGTTGGATTATGGTGTAGTGTTCGACAAGATGGACACCAGTACCTTTTCTGTTTGTGAATTTTTAGGCATCCACATCAGCAGTGCTAAATGACTGCTGACGTTAAAGGGAAAGATTTCTAGTAGGTCACCAATAATTAACCAATAATGTGAATTTGTAAAAGCTGTAGTTTCCTTGGACTTGTTTGCCATGCCCACGCCCCCAGAGCACCAGTTCACTGTCGCCACGCCCCCCTGTCTGTCAATCTGCCCTGATCCTTGTCGTCTCCTCCCCTTTGTCCTTTTCCACTCCCTTCTGCATTATACCATCCGCATAGGGACCTGAACTACGCTTCACGGGAGCCTGGATTGGCTCCAGTTAAATTATCTTTGTGAATTTTGTTTCAAAGCTGGTAAGCAGCTCAGCTGCCTGGCAGGAAAGGTAGGACTGAAGTTCAGTTAGCAGCGTAAAGAAGAGCTAGGTTTGTTTTATTTTGTTTGTGGTGGCTTTTTCCCCTCCACTGTATAAATAAAGAGCACTGTTTTAAACCTACCTTAAAGCTATGTCTTGTCACTGTGCTAGGAAGAATCATATACCTACTTTGTTTGTTGCCTATTTTTTTACAACTTTGATCAATTCCTGCACATCTAGAGCCTCAAAATACAACTAAATATTCTACAAGATTCACAGAGTGAAGAATTAGAAAAAGAGATGACTCACATGGGTATTCCAGTAAAACACTGGTGTCATAATACAGTACACCAGTATAAAAGCAAATTAGTTTAAGTAGGTAACTGCATCAGCATGCGTAGGCTGCAAAGGACCCAGTAAAGGTTTAATCCATGCTGAAATGAGAAGAAAAGAAGCACTACGTTTCAGCTGTGGAGCTTTTTCGGCTCTGTGTTTCTTTTCTTCTCTTTTTAGCATGGAAGAAATCTTTACTTGATCCGAAAAGTGAAGTAGCTCACAAGAAGGAAAGTAGTTTGTGTTCAGACATACTGTATATTGTATTTAAGGAGCAGTTGATAATTCCTTCATTTTTCTATATTAGAACAAGCACTAGCTAAATAATAGCATGTTTTTTAGTAAGAAAAAAAAACTGCTGACTTAAAAGTAAACAAATGAAATTTTTAATTTTTCAGTTTGAGAAAATGCAGTCCCAAAAGAACAATAGCAACATTATTTTACCTGAAGAGAACACCCAGCTCAGATTTCCAATGTGATACAAAGACAGAATGTTCTCAGCCCCTAAGAGGGATCTAACCTTGTAGCCAATGTCATGGATCCACAAGCCATGAAGTGAAAATTTAGTGATCTTTTAGAAATCAGTTTAGCTCATCTGCAAACCAGGAAGTCACTGTTGCAGATAAGGCTGAGGGTTAGAACTGCAGTGTGGCACTATAGAGAAGTCTTTCATACAGACGAAACAGCTAAACATTTAACCTAGATTCTGTGTAAGATTAAAGTAATAATTTTAAAACAAATATATTGAAAAGTAACAGAAGTAGTTGGGAAGTATAAATATGTTTAATGGACGTGTTTAAACAGCGGATACATTTTTTCTTGGTTCTTTGTGGTCATAGCTATATATTTAAGATTGTAACAGTTTAAATACTTTCAGTTTTCAGTCTGAAACTCTCCACCACATTGTAATGAAAAACTACACTATAAAAGTACATTTTAATAATAATTTCTTATTATTTTCTTACACTTTTACCAGAACTAATTGAATTCTGACATCACACAATAAACTTACAATACTCAGAAATTTAGAGTCCAGTGGAAAAAAAAAACATTGTTGGACATTAATTAATGGTCAGTTTATCTTAGGAAAAAATGTAGTAAATCAGCAGGTTTTCATCCCTTTGCTCAATCAATTTTTTCTCTCTTCATTTTTGTTTTTGTATGTCTTCAGAATTAGATGATTCAAACTTCTTGGAAAAAAGAAAACAAATGGGTACATTCACTTTTTTAGTCTTAGTCTTTTTAGCCTTTAAAAGTCACAATGTGCATTCAGAGTTATTGCAAAATGTGAATGGCTGTTCAAAGTGTTTAAATGTTATTTTTGCTAAATCACACCAAAAGTCACACATGTGCGATAGAAATGATGGTTTTGAATTAATACACTCTTCACTTCTCTTATTTACTAGAGCACTTTTCTTCCTTATGTGTTTTTAACACAGTTTGACAGCCTGCCAAACTCCATTGAAAAATTACGGTCAGGATTCCACGGGTCAGTTTTTTAGTGAGAAAACATCAAGCATGTAACTTTGGAATTAAGAGTTAAACTAAAAGATAAAGAAGAAAACCTATACTTTACTATATGTAGAAAATAATTCTTATTCTTTACTAACAAAAATATATTTGGCTGTGTATAACACAATATCAATTGCACTATTACTATAAATACCAGGCTAGGATGGTAAACAGTTCTAAGTTTGCAACATTCATCAAAAAAGTTTAGTTTTATTAACTATGTTTTACTTTTAAATATAACTTTATAACTATATACCATTACAAGATGAAATAATAAACACATTTTCACTCACAGGTAAAGTTTTGCTAGCAAGTGAATGAAAGAAGATTGAAATGTACAGTAGGCAGCTGATTACTGACAATGTGCTCAACAGTAACAATACTTCCAGTTACTTAGGGTTCCTATGGTTCAAGTGCAAGTAGCAGCATACAGTTAATGGTGCAAATCTACAGTTAACTCACTGAGGGGATTCAAATGACAAAAATCCTAAAACTGAAAACAGAACAACTGACTTGAAACATTTTAATTTAAACTTAGAAGATTCTACTTTGATCTGAGGAAGAATAATCTTTTTTGTATGACTTTTTAGTCCTCTAAATAACAATTAAAAAGCAACTGTAAAACAAAATTAACAACTAAACAATACCTACTGTAGCTGCATAATACAAACCTAATGGGCTACAGAAAATGAGTTTATTTAGCCTTTTATGGGATGGGATGTGATGGGAACTCTCACACAGTTTGAAACCACGCAGGTTTGTAACAGGATGCTGATGAAGATAGTGTAATAGTTTATATTGAGATACTCAATAATCAACCTTACAATGCGAAGGGTGATTCATATGTACAGGAGTTCATATTACCCATATGTTCTCCTTGAAAATTTGCAGAACTGTTAAATTTGTCACTGAAAATCTTAAGACTAAAAATAAATTAAACTATTTTAAAAATTGCAAGCCGACAAGTCTGCAAAATGCTTGTGCTGTAGCAGTTGGTGGTACAATTTGCTGTATAATGATATTAATGTGCTCTTTGTATCTCAGTAATACAGTTTCGTGCCTTTTTCTTCAGATCCTTCATATTCATGTTTCTAATTTTGTGTTAATCAGACGTTATTTACAAAAACTGATCTCTGGTTTTGCAGCAGGATTTGTCTAAACTTAAACCAATTAATTTTAACACCCATCACGTTGTGTAGTGAGCAAAACATTGAAAACTGGTTGTGTGCGATAAAAGTGTGGAGTGCATATTTTGGAATGCAATCTTTACCATAGAAACATTTTGTGTGTACATTGAGGGCTCTGCAGACACCAATGCTTTTTTTTTTGCACAGACACATGGGAACCATTTCTTATATTCCTCTCTCACCTGTAAAAACAAACAGAGCTATTAGAAAACATATATTTTCCATTGTATTTTAGTGAGGGTCACATCGGGCTTAAACAAACACCTTTGAAGATATGTTCCCAAAACAGGAGATGGGGCATTGTTAGGAAAAGTTTAAAGAAAATGTTGAAGATGTTAGGTAGTATTTAAATATTAAAAACTACAATTTACAAAAGTCCAGTCAGTCATATTTCATCTGACCACCCTGAATGAGGGCAATGATGATACCAATTACAATCTTCATATATATTTTTAACAGCTGATACAAAATTTAAGAACACACAAAATCAATTAGTTTTGATTAACACCTTGCCTGGAGTAAACATTAGCAGACTCAGGGGACTCAAAGGACCAGAGCTGAGAACCAATGACTCTGTGCTTTTTTGGCTACTGGCAATTTTTTATTGTAAGTGGGAGTATTCAGTTGGGTTAGTGTTTTGGAGAAAGGACTCAAACTTATATACTATTTTGTGAAACATATATCTTGCTTTCCAGTATGTCTTTTTTTAATTGATGACTCATTACTAGATGTATCTGTGCAGGGGTGGATATGGTTAGCTGGCATTAGTGTTAACAGGAAGTGGTGTCAGCTTCCTTACAAGCTTTCTCAAATATTAGTGAGTCTTTTCTTTCCTTGATGTTGTGCATATGGAGCTCTCCATTACACTGGTCCATGGGGCCATGGAGTTTGATCATTTCCTAGCATGAGGAGCTGACGCCATAGAAGATTTATAGATAATTAAATACCTCTGTCTGAAAGTGTTTTTTGGAAACTCTGTAGTTTGGGTTTGCCATCTGGGAAGGGATGTATAAGGAAGGTCAATAGGAGAAATAGTTGGTGAAGTCTGTAATGCTATAATTCTTGCTCTTGTGTCTTGTTGCTTCTCTTCTTCTTTCATATTCTTAATTACTGTCAAGATCTTATCCTTTCCGTCACTTTTGTAAGATGCTCCTCACCCAGCTGTGCTTCACCTTTGGGGCCAGCAGCCACACATCCATTCCACCCTGACTACTGTGTAATACAGTGAATACAGTGTAAGCCTAGCGTATTCTGAGGGGCGTATATCTTGATTCAACCTGTTTCCTGATGTCCTCCGGTCAGACCGTTCTGATTCAGAGTTTCTTGTTCAGAGTGGAAGGTTGGACCTCTCTGTCCTGTGGTGCCTTCTGGACAGGTGGTTCATTTCCATCCTGCACCTGCTTTCCCTACACTTCCCCCTCCTGCGATCCAGTCTTCCAGTCCACCTGTCTGCATCCTGGGCAACTACATTGGGCTGTCCTCCATTCAATTTGGGCCTCCCTTCCCTGGGAACCTGGCTACAGAAATCTACTCCTAAGTATTGAGAGAAACACCCCAGCAACTCTTGCTCCCAGACACCAGTCAGTGCACTTCAGTGGATAGTTTCACCCCAGGCTGGTGCTGTGTTGTGCCAGCCTCTTCTTTCCACCTGAGGTGTAGTGAGCCGGCCACTCTCCCTGAGCTGTCACACTCAAGCTCCTGGGTATGTAACATTTACAGCACTGTTTTCACCCTCATAAGTATTCCAGCCATCTTGTCTCCATTTATTCACCATTGCTTGTACATGTACCTAATTAACTCAACACTATACTTCAACATAACAATTTCTGCAATACCAGTGTCTGGGGGGAGGCATGACATTAAAGACACTCAGTAAATTCAGTAAGACACATACTCAGTTTATATTTGTCCGATGCCAATTTTAAAACACATTAAAAGAACAAATGTAACACATTTCTGTGTTGAACATACAAAAAAATGACTACACAAGATTTATTAGATCCACTAAAAGTAGCATCTTTGAGTAATTTCCCCATAACTCCCATACTACCACACACCATTCTATCTCTCAGTCCTGTGTGTACTGTTACAGCGAGACAATCAGTGAAGTAGTGCTTGACATTTATGATCATTTATGTGCTTTTGTTTTGGTTAATACCCTTTCAAAACAGTACAGCATCAAAACACAAGGCCCCAGAAAATGGTCATGTTTAGAAGTAAAGTTGTAGGGGAATACTTAATGTATCAGTGCACTCTATATTATTTTTATGACTCCCCCCTCCAAACACATAACAAAATGTCTTCCCCTCAGATGTGTACCTAATACCCAATTATGCTGTAGAAAATATCCTCTGTCTTTTCACTGTCTTACCTATCCTGATAGTCATGTTGTATTTGAAACCTAGAAGGTTAAAGAGAAAGAACTGTTACCTCTCTGTTAAGCAGACAGTGAACAATGAAGATGAAAGTACCCTGCTGTGAATTCAGCACAATAAACAGGTATGTTAGCAGAGTGGAACTTTGGAAGAAGCCCAGGATCCATCCACACCCCAGTACAACACACTGGGCAACAGATTTGAAAAGTATTATCCTGGAAGAGAAGTACAAAACATCAACTTCTGAGAAAATTTGTTACTTCCTCATCTTCACATTAATTTACATCTAAAAAATCAGTTACCTTTCTGAGTAAATGTATTATGTTATAGTACCAAAGTATACTAATAATTACTATTGTTGCAAATATGAATAGTTCAGGAAGCAACCTCATGGATATGCAAAATGTGCAAATAAATATGCAAAAAAAGTTTTTTTTATTCTGCAGCTTGAGTAATAATCAGGCTCAATCTTAGACAACACAAAAGAGTATTAAAAGCAAATACTACAACTACAAAAGGGACAAAAGTTACACTAAAGATAGGTATATACAGTACAATAAGTCATTTCTTATAGTCCTACTTACTATAGAAATAGAGAATTTAGAATTATGCCTTTGTAATCTCAATACACATAAACCAACTTTTGAGTTGAAAGATGCATCACAAAAAGAGAATGTTTGGCCTGAAGATTCCACAATATAGGAAATCAGAATTTTTTAACATAAGTAACAAAGCTCACTTATGATAATGAAAAAAACTCCAGAATTTTTTAAGTTTAGTTTTCCAGAATCTGATTATAACAGTATTTAGAAAAAATATCTGTTTCACAGCTCAAATTTGAAGAAGAGCAAGATGTTGAATGAGGATGTCTGTTCTATTCCTGTGTTTATCTATGGGTCCATTCTTGTGTTTACTACCTTTAATTACCTATAATGGAATGTCTCTCACTGCTGAAAGTCTATTCTTTAATATGCTAGTCTACTACAATACACGATAAGGTGTAATAAGATGTAATTTTGCAAAACTTAATCTAGCCATTTTTAAGAAACTGGTGTTTCTTTCAGTTGATCCATTATAAAACTTTTCGGGGCTTGGGGTTTAGTGGAGTAGTCCTGACTTTATCACATCAAAATTAAGATTACCTAGACCCCTAACATTACTGACCTTCTTGCAATATAATGTGTCCCATATACATTAGATTTCTATATTTTCATCAGTACATTAAAATAGAAAATAAGATAAATATACTGTAGATAGAGTCAGATAGATAAACATAATTAAATGCCACAATCCCTTTCAATTATAAATTTAGTCATGAATCAACTAACGTAGAACAGTGTAGTTTTGTTTTTAATGAAATGACATTGATCATTAAATCTTATGTTTGATAATATTGAATCTATAATATAGATTGCCTATGCTTAGTATGGATGTAACACCAAGTAGCATTGGGATCAACTTTGTCACACTAACATAATGGGCATTCCAGCCAGGGAAGGTGTACAGTATATGTAATTCAGGGAGTCCTAAATAAGGGAGATTATGATGAATATGGACATAAAAAATACTGTTTACAAATTGGAACTTCCCACTATTGAAGCATACCTTATCTGATTTATATGCTTCTGGTATTAAATTAAATTCAGATTCTATTAAATTTAAAGGGGGAATAATTGGATTTTTCAAAATATCGAAAACAATAATAAAGTAATTCTAACCACGGTATAGAGCACTGATTTCCACTCCCATTCCTGGATGATCAGTGCCTTCTGGTTGACTTGATTTGAATCAGTTATTCATCAGTCTGTATTTTCACTGTTTCTAACCATTTACTTATTGAGGATTATAGATTTCTTATTAAACAGGCTGGGCTGTATCCTGATAGTGGTATCCACTTCTGGTAGCCCTCCAGGACCAGAAGTGGATACCACTGGTATAATGAAGCACTTGAGTCACTCCTGACATTGCTGTAAAATGAAATAAGGGTGCCCAATGGTCTTTTTCTTGGGGATTAGGGATCAAAGCCTGAGAGGAAGAATTAAGAGCAACAATACATGTTTTCTGTATGGTTTTGGGAAGTGGGATAAAACTAGTATGCACTATGCAGTATGAAATTCAGATTAATAATACCTAAATATACAGTATAGAAACCTAGTTTCAAATGTCATTGAAGTATGACTTTCTTATCCTGATTATTAAAATGATGCTTATTATAACAGTCATTTTGGTTTCAGTATTATATTTGCATGCAAAAGTACATGAATGTATTATTAATACTGTGTTATTACTGTATTAGATGCTTTATGCATATATAAGACATTTGCAATCTACAGATTATAGATTTTCCCACTACTTTTACCTGGTGTCATTCACTTTGGAAATATCACTCTTCATATGAACCAGAGTCAATCTGAGATTCCAGACAATCACAGAAAACAGAAACAAGTTAAGCTGTAAAAAAAAACCCACATTAAACAGATAATTAAACTCCATAACAGTCATAGCTCAAGGAGATGCTTGGTTCTAATAGTGAAATATTAGATAATAATGTTTTGCTTTAACTTGATGAAACATTAATGTACCTCTATCAGATTCACCATTAATTGATAATGGCATATCAAATGTTTATTATTTTATTAGCGATATTTCAGTTCTGTGAAAGCAATACAGAAAAGTGTGGTAAACTGTGTATTATGTATTTGCTCATCAAGATGAAGACCACTACTGTACATACTGCGAGAATGCAGTACAGTGGGCCTAGAAATGTCCATCTGAAGCCTTTCTCATTTTTCAACCAGCATCTGAAACATAAAAGCAGCAGATTTTCTTATGAATATAGAACAGATTCATACATGAACTGTGAAAATAAATATGTTTACACACTATGAATTAACTAATGAATTTGTTTGAGTAAGGAAGTGCGTCAGTGTGCGTCGGGTCAAAGGAACAAGGAAAAGTTAATTCCATGCTGACAAATAGAAGAAAGAAATAACATTTTGCTGTTTGCCCTTCTTCTGATATGACAGAGAAAATTATGGGGTGAGAATAAAGTAATCAAGAACAAAGGACAGAGTAATTGAGAATGAGCAGAAAGATGAGAAATAGTGTCCACACAAAGGAATATGGGGGGAGGTATGAAAAGCTGAAATCTGTAAATGAATGAAGAGGATTAAAAAAAAAGGCAATTAATCTGGCCAAATGGATTATACTAATTATAATTGTCATCAATAGGGGTCTGTTGTTAAACTAATTAAACTAATACTAATTATGTGAATGATCAGCACTTGGAGCAATAATTTGGATATTTTTGCTACCAATTAAGAAAGGTTTATTAAACTAAATATTTTAAAGACCATTTGAGACCAAATTTTGAATACTGTTCAGTTCTCAAGGACTACAAATCTCACGATAAAACAGATTTGTCACACAAAGTGACTTCAGAAAGTATTCCCCCATGGATTTTTTTCATAATTTAAGTTGGAAACCCAAACAGAATTACATTTATATGGGATTTTTAATAATGATGTACATAGATTACTCTATAGTGTCAAACTGTAATGAAAGCAATGAAAGGTTTGGACATTTATTACAACTACATGAAAATATATTTTTTTTATTCATCCTTATCTATGACACCCCAAATGCAACTCAGGTGCATCTACTTTCTTTGTGAGATCACTCTAAAGTTTGAATCTACTTGTGTCCACTTTGAATACATTCTTGGTCAGTTCAATTGGTTGACATAATATCAGAAGAATATACATATGCAGTCACTCAGAACCACTCAGTATGATAGAACTCATTACTACATTAGAGATGCTACAGCACAGTGCGGTATACTTCGCTGCAAAGACAATCGATAGGTAGTACTTGTGTTGCATTAGAAGACAGTGATATGACTGCTTCATTTAATCTGTTTCTCTACTCTGCTTCTTCAAATACACTTAATATGGAATTATGTACATAAAGGGAAACTATGGTAGCTGAAAATAAAAATAAGAGAAGCATAACATTTCCGAATATATATATATATAATACATATTGTATATAGATGGTGATGGAAGCTAAAAATCAAACAATAAAGCACACAACAGTATTTCTACATCAAAGTCTTTAACTCAGTCATTTACTGTGGTAATTTTGAAAATGTTTTTGCTCATTCTATATCTATATATACAATTTATAAACTTTATAAAATGCTAGAATGTTCTAGCCTTTTCTATGAATACTTGCTGTCGTTATTGTAAACAAATTTTGTAGTACTTGTTTAAATCCACATAACCACTTTGAATCCTTCCAATCTGGTTTCCAAGAACTTCATAGCACAGAAACTGCCTTGCTTAATGTCACTACCGATCTTCTCATGGCTTCTGATTCTGGTTCTCTTTCTATCCTTAGTCTTCTTGACCTCAGTGTTGCTTTTGACACTTTTAACCACACTAATTAATCACACTTTTAACTAATTTCCCAGGAAAATAGTTGGATCCATCATTAGAAAATGGAAAGGCTATGAAACAACCCAGACTTCTCCTAGAGTAGGCCACCCTCCCAAACAGAGCAACTGGGCAAGAAAGATGTTGGTCAGAGAAGAAGGAGAAGAACCCATTGCCGAGAGAGAACTGGAGAACATGGAAAACTTATCTAGAGGACAACAATCACTGTAGCACTACACAGGTTTAATCTCTGTGGTAGTGAGACAAAATGGAAGATACTCCTGAGAAAAGACCACATTACAGCATGCTTAGGGTTTTCAAGAAGTATGAGACCATATGAAAAAAGATTCTCTGATCATATGAACAAACATTGAAGCAAAACATCTTAGATTTGAGAAAAAATTCACATTCCAACAGAGCAATGACCCCATACAGCAAAGTAATGCTAAAGTGGTTTCAGAACAGGAAGGTGAATGTTTTTGAGTGGCCCAGCCAAAGAACAGACTTGAATCCCACTGAGAATCTGTGGAAGGACACAAAGATTGTGGTTCACTGAGGCGCCCCCGCTATATAAGTAAAAGGAATTATTATAAAGTTAAAAGGATTTTCTGAGAGTTCCTCACTATCCTAAATAGCTGTTAAAAGCTTATTAAAATAATTTTAATACTGTGTATGTCCTGTGTTCATTTTCAATATATGTATTGATAGTAGTACCAGTTGACTTCTGACAATCTAGAACAGAGACATTTCTCCTTGTATTTTAAAAATGCTAAGTGAATATCAAATACAATACAATTTAATGATGTCAAGTATATATTATTGCAGATGGAAAAACACTGCACTGCCAAAATTTACATAAAAAATCTAATAAAGCACACTTCAGAAATGACTGCTCTCTAGTACTAGCATATGATTGGTCAGTACTTACTGTTTGTCATCCCCGTAACCCTTAGGAAACAATCCTGCTGACACACCCACTACAACAGTAGGGATGCCATAACCAATCAGCAGGAGGTAAGCAGAACGCAGTCCCTCTTTTTGGATTATCCTCACTTGTGCCAGGCTTCTCACCAGCAGGAAGAGCTGTACGGCCTCCAGTAACATCCACACAAAACTGGCCAGGAAGAGGAAGTGCAGGACCCCAGCTATGATTGAACAGACAATCTAGAAATGGGAAAGGGGCATCTGTTAATAGAAAACATTCACACTTCTTTCTTGTCCCTCATTTGCCCCTCTTTGTTTAACAGACATTTTTCAGGATAAGTACAGTAGCTTATGCACTTTTGATGGAATTGAGTCAGCCAGGATCCATTTAGCTTTGTGTACAACCAATATCTTCCCTGCTAAGCTCCTCTTTGTACATCTTTCTTCCACTTGGCTATTGCTTTAGACAGAGACAGGTGGCTCTGTTGAACTTGGCATTGCTAGAGTTTACCTTTATTGCTCCTCTGCCTTTTCTATGTTCCTTGTTTGGATATCTTCTCATCATCTTCTCATGTCTGTTGCTGTGCTTAGCATAGCCAAACTATACGATCCAAAGTTGGCAAGTACTGGAGTACCATTCTTATCACCTCAAACAAGTAGTCTTCCCCTTCAATCAGTCCAGGAACGACAATTAGGTTGCTGCACACTTATGATGTCTTGTCTTTTTTATAATTCTTCTGATGTCACCTCTTCCTGAAACTCCAGATCAACCACAGTCACTTCCTATTACACAATCTCCACTTGGTCCGCTTGCTCTCTCTCTTTCTATCAATTTCTGGTCAAACATCCAACCCACTGTACCTACAGCCCCAGCCTATCTGTCTGTTCTTTGTGTTTCCCCCTTCTCCAATCCTTTTTTCTTCTGCTTTTCTTGTTGAAATATTCCTGGTTGTGGATGCTCACTCTGCTAGGTCTGGGCCACATTGTTCACAGCTCTCTCCACCCACTGGCATCCAACTGGTACACCTGCGGCTCCGGTCATCCAGGCTTCCAGTACTCTGGTTTACTTGAGTGCTCCAGACTG
Source organism: Atractosteus spatula (assembly GCF_055471065.1). NCBI lineage: Eukaryota > Metazoa > Chordata > Actinopteri > Semionotiformes > Lepisosteidae > Atractosteus > Atractosteus spatula. The sequence goes on from NC_142719.1 coordinate 23,829,882, forward strand.
CTGCTTGCCAACAGAGATTCCTGCCTGAACCCCCTCAAGGTCAATGATGTTCTCTCTACTTCATGGATGTAAGTGTTGTACTACTATTATTAGCATTATTTCTTCTTGCCTTCTTTGGTTTCCTGTGATGCTGCTAGCCATAATGTTTACTCTCGCCTACACAGGCAGGAGCTCAATGAAGAGGTTAGTTTTTTGTTTTGGTTTATGTATGTAGGTTTTCAAATTCATTACACTTTAAAAAAGACACTAGGGTGTTTTTTTTAACATTACAACTGTGTTTTTGGTGTGTTTGTTAACCTGGACCAACCTATTTTAAAGATCTAATTTTCTACGATTGTGCCACAAGACCAAAATATTAAATCTGTGTAAAGTGTGTATTGTTTTTTTTCCTTCCACTTGAAATTTAAACTTAGAAACTGCAAGTGCTTATTGAGGTTCTGAACAAGGTACTAAAAGCAACGAGAAACTGAAACTGTTTTATGAGGTGCTGTTTAGGCCATTATTCAAACTTAACCTCTCATACACACAAATTGCTCTCACATACACACAAAAAGCTCTCCCATTCACTAGATTTGCATCTCACATACACACAAAAAGCTCTCACATTCACTAGTTTTACCTCTCACATACACCCAAGAACACTCATCGCAGGCGTCATAGCCGATGACAATGAAGCTATTGCTTCTGGTGTGGTTGAGATGTTATTAATTAAAGCTACGGCTTGGCTTAGTGCTTGTTGCGATTGAGGTTGATTTCTTTCCTCCATCTTGGAGCAAAGCAGAAAATGAGAAAGCTTGTTGATAAATTTTCTCAGCCAATCACATTGTGCCATTTGGCCTACTTGGGCCATAATTCACCTCTCACATACACATAAAATGCTCTCACACTCTTCATTTTTCCTCTCGCATACATACATAAAAAGCTTTCGCATTCGTTAGTTTTACATCTCACATACACATAAAATGCACTCACATTCACTAGTTTTGTCTCTCATGCTCACATTATGAAGGAGTGCTTTATGTGCATGTGTGATGCGTACGAGGTAAAACTAGTGCATGTTAGAACATTTTGTGTGTATGCGAAAGGTAAAATGGACAGTGTGAGAGCATTTTATGTGTATATGAGAGGTAAAATGGCGAGTGTGAGAGCATTTTATATGAATGTGAGATGTAAAATGGAGAGTGTGAGAGCATTTTGTGTGTATGTGAGAGCAATTTGTGTGTGTATGAGAGTATAAGTTTAATAATGGCCTAAACGGCACCTCATACTGTTTTGTAATGGTTGTAGCCAATCTACACCAGTATATCAAGCAGTTTGAAAATCATTTTCTCTACTCCTTTATAGGCTTCCTTTATAGGGAGTTGTTTTTGCCTTGTGCAGATAATTTTGAGGCATTGTTTCTATGAAGTAAATGACCATAGGAAAAAAAAACTGCTACAAGGTGACAGACCAATGAGAAGTATTACTCATATCTATAATCTAATTTATTTTCAATGTAAATAATGGGTGGCATTTTGGAGCATTAGTCAGCTACTTGCAGTAGTTGCTGCCTTGCAGTGCTGGGGCTCTGGGCTCAATCATGGACCTGAAGTGCTATCTGTTTGGAGTATGTATTTTCTCCTCATGTTCACATGGGTTTCATCTGGTAAATTTGGTTTCCTCCCACAGTCCAAAAACATAATGGTAGGTTAATTGGCTTCTGGAAAAATTTACCATAGGTGTGAGTGAGTGTCTGTTTCTTTGTGTGTGCCCTGCAATGGACTGTTGTCCCATCCAGGGTGTACCCTGACTTGCACATGTTGCTGCCAGGATAGGCTGAATTGGCAGAGCCATCTCAAGGGGTGGGCGGGGCCCGTGTTACCACCAATGATCACCACTCGTGTCCGTTTCTTCATCGCTCCTGGTTTTTACAACGAACCTTTCCAAAGACCCTATAAGTGCCACATTTGCATCCTCCCTCTTCTGCTTCCTTTTTCTTTTCTCGCATTCACTGTAGTATTTTCTAAATTTGTCCCTATCTCTGCTTGTGCTCGCCATTTTTCCACCAGCTAACTTTTTTTCCAAACTAGTTTAATTATGCCTCAATACCTTTTAGCTTGCAACTGATGGCTTATGACATAGTTAGTGTGGGACATGCCTCTAGTTCTTAATATGACCTGCTCTCCCACTAACTTTAGATTTTATCTTGAGTTAAGATAAGAGTTTTGCGAGACGCTTTATTTCAATATTTAAACATGTATGTATTTATATTTTTATGTGTGTGAAATGGGATTGGGTATTGGGGTTGGGGGGGGAGCTGGCTGGTGTGGGGCCCCCCAAAGCGTGGGGCCCTGGCAGCTGCCCCCTTCGCCACCCCTTTGAGACGGCCCTGATTATGGTAATTGTAATTTTACATTTTTAGAACTTACAATAGTGTCGTTACTCCAAGGAAACCACCAAGAGATCAATATACAATTCAATCAGTACCTACGAGTTACATTGATCTCTTGTACGCTTAGAGAGTCCATCACTCTTCTCTTACCTTTATCTCTGTACGTGGTACCCCCACAAGAAAGAGCAGTTGAGCCAGGAAGAGGCAGACACAAAGGTTAAGACGGGTGGTATTGTTGATTTTTGGATTCCAGCGGCAGAAAATGAAGGTCATGATTGCGAGGGCGAGAAAAACCAGGCCCAGTATCACTGCAACATTGTTAACGAAATCCAGAACAGGATTTTTCTGAAAAGCAAACACATTTTTCTGTAAGGTTTTTGAAATGTCTTTCAAGAAACGGAAGCCGTTTGGTTTTGGTCTTGGACATGGTTTTTACAATTGGTATTTGAGCAAATTTAATTGGAACTGGGTTTTAAACATTTAAAAGTAAACATTTGGGCAAATACAGGATTCTCTGTTGTTCATTCTGTTTCATGAGAGGAGGCCACATTCATGCCAATACATCATAAGCTCATACAGTATGCCCTAATTCTGTCACTTATTATCCTTCTGAACCACTTTATTCAATACAGGGTTGCAAGTGAGCTGCAGCCTATCCTGTCAAACAGAGGACACAAAATTGGATACAACCTGGATGGGATGCCATTCCATTACAGGGGACATATTCACACTAAATTTAGGACCAGTTCCCCCAGAAGCCAATTAACCTACCAGTATGTCTTTGGACTGTGGTAGAAAACCAGAGCACCTGGAGAAAACCCACATGAACACAGAGAGATCATACAAACTCTATGCAGAGAGCTTAAAAGTCTGGAATTGAATCCAGGTGAGATGTGCATAAATGGTGTGTATTCCTATCATTTGCATCAATGTACACTGCTCTGGAAAGTAGTCTGCCACCAAACTTTTGTGAGATATTGCAGGATTGGCCACTTTATGTAAAAAAACCCTAAAAATACATTTTATAGTTAAAATGTGTGAAGTATGCACAAAATATTTGTTGAACTAAGCAAATATTTTGAAATATTTTTTCTTAAGCTAAGCAGGTGTGAGCCTGGTCAGTAACTGGATGGGAGACCTCCTGGGAAAAACTAAGGTTGCTGCTGGAAGAGGTGTTAGTGGGGTCAGCAGGGGGCGCTCACCCTGTGGTCTATGTGGGTCCTAATGCCCCAGTATAGTGACGGGGACACTATACTGTAAACAGGTGCCGTCCTTCGGATGAGATGTAAAACCGAGGTCCTGACTCTCTGTTGTCATTAAAAATCCCGTTTCTCGAAAACAGTAGGGGTGTAACCCCAGCGTCCTGGCCAAATTTCCCATTGGCCCTTACCAATCATGGCCTCCTAATAATCCCCATCTATGAATTGGGTTCATTACTCTGCTCTCCTCCCCACTGATAGCTGATGTGTGGTGACCGTTCTGGCCCACTATGGCTGCCATTGCATCATCCAGGTGGATGCTGCACATTGGTGGTGGTGGAGGGGAGTCCCCATTACCTGTAAAGCGCTTTGAGTGGAGTGTCCAGAAAAGTGCTATATAAGTGTAAGCAATTATTATTATTATTATTATTATTATTAACTACTGTATGTGTAAAACATTCAGTAGTAGCTTCCATTATCATGTTTTTTGACAATTTTGTTTCCTAGACATACAGACGAACAGAAACATCTTGAGTCTTAAAAGCATTCTTACAGTTAAGAATTGAAGATGTAGGAAAGAAGGGTGAAGAGCATATTATTGTGTAAAGAATGCTTGGGGTGATTATGTCAATGTCTTTTCGCAAGTTTAATATGAACGCATGTATTATAAAAAATCTACAATCTACTGGAAGATGTAGAGATGTAATAACAGAGTTCCAAATCTTTTGAAATTTTTGGGATTGTTTTTTATATGAGGCTGTAATCTTATTCAGTGAAATATAGTCTATTAAAAGATCTAAAATTGCAGTAACATTGTGTCTGTTTTTCCAGTTTAAACAGATTTTTTAGGAATGGTTATGAAAACACATATTGGTTTGGAATTTTTGATCTTGGGATCTAAAACTGAAAGATCACCTAATAAGCATAAAAATGGGTAAAGCAAAATACTGCAACTCGTGAAGAAAGACTTTTTTTCAATTACATCTTTCCAAAACTGTTGGAATGGAAGACAGATGCATGGAGATAATGGTCATAAGTGTGTAATCTACTGTGTGTGCATGTGTCTGAGGCAATGAAACTAATTTTAAACATTTTTAGTTGTGTGATATGTATTTTATGAATAATTATGAATTGAATGAATTGTTATGGAAAAATATGAATACAAATTTGCATCCAGAAATTTGTACCTGTGGAAATGGAAAGATCTTTTTTTCCCAGTATTTAATGTGGAGAGATATAATATCATCTGATGTATTAATTATTTTATACAGTTTAGATAACCAATATTTTAAAAGTGAGATTTTATTCATTTTTTAATAGTGGATGTGATTGCAGAGGGTTACTAACAATACTCATATTGGTCTTGATTTCATTTATCAGCTGCAGATATTGCACATAACATTTTTCTTCAATGTTATAATTTGGATCAAATCTGTGAAACTAAGAAAAATATTACTTTCCAAAATGTGTTGTAGTTGTGAGATTCCTTTTTCCCCAGATATTTAAAAAATGTTGTTCTTATTTATGTTTAAGTCTGGGGTGTGCCAAATTGGAGAATACTTACAAAGGAGTCACTTTAACATTATTGATTGCACTTATTTTCCACCAAGCTTTTAGGGTTGTAGAAATTACTGTGTTCTTGAAAAGAGTGTGATGTTTTATGGTTTTACCCAGGAAAGGTAAGTCATGAATCCTTCTTTTCTTGCGTTCTGCCTGCTGTATTTCAATCCAGAGAGTTAAAATTACGAGGCTTGATCCAACACTTTAAATATACTGTAGATGTTGATTTGCTAGGAATTAGTTTTGGAAATTTGGTGCATTCAGTCCACCAGATTTATATTCTTTTTGTTATGTTTTCAATACATTGTGTTTTATTTTTCCAATAAAATTTAGAGATCATAGAATCTAATGTTGTGAACCATTTATTTGTAGGGGTGATACGTATCATAGTGAATAGGTAATTTACTTTTGGTAAAATGCTCATGTTGATGGCTGCTATTCATCCGGTAAAAGTAAAGTGGAATCTCCATCCGTCAATGTCCAATATTATTCAGAAGCGTTATCAAAGTTAAAGCGAAATAAGTCAGATAATTTAGCAGACATATTTATTGTTATGATTTGAGATTACTGGATGTGA